>NC_142064.1:188062161-188362161 GCF_059756535.1 Pantherophis guttatus
ATGTTTCACTTAGCAGCAGAAATTTTGGGCTCGATTGCAGTCATAAGTTGAGGACTACCTGTACAAATAAACCACAGCTCTAGTTCAGGTGAGTGACAGGCAGAGATATAAAAGGAAGGAATGCAATTTTTGCCAAATACCTCCTCCTGATGGCATAAAAGGAGAGGAGTGGGAAAGACAACATTCAACTCTTGCTATGGCCTTTGAACGATTGTGCCAAGGCATGGTGGAATATATTCAAACAATATCAGTGCTAAAAGGCTTGTAGGAGAACAACACACATAGTCCTCAACTTACATCCGTTCATTTAGTAGCAATTTGAAGTTTCAACCCCACAGAAAAAGAGTCACTTTCGACCAGTCTTTGTACTTACAGCATCCCCATCATCAAGTGATCAAAATTTGGATGCTTGGCACCCCGCATGGATTTGCAAGAATTGGAGCATCTCAGACTCAGGTGATCATCATTTGTAACCTTCCAGCCAACTTCCAATAAAGAAAATCAATGGGGGGAAGCTGGAGTCACTTAATGGCTGTGGGATTCACTTAACCACCATGGCAAAAGGTCATAAAATCAAGCACGATTCACTTAACAATCACCTTGCTTTGCAACAGAAATTGTTATAAATCGAGGAGTACTTGTATGCCCCAACTGGTTGTTGCAGAAATTGCAGTTTAAATTAATAGAAACATTTGAATCTGTTAAGTAGAGATGTCAAAGCAAGGAAGAGAGAAGGCAGAATATACAATTCTATATAATATAGAATATACAATTCTATATAATATGGAGCATGAAGAAGATGAGAGACTCAGAGCAGCCAAAAGGGGATAGCTATAGCACATAACACATAATTAAGTCATGGGTGTGGCTTCCATAAGAGCTGTTGATGGCCAACTACTTAGATCAGGGGTGTCAAACTCAAGGCCCGTGGGCCAGATCCGGCCCATGTGATGCTTAGATCTGGCCTGCAGGGCCACCCTGGAAACAGCAGGGTGCTGTCGTGCCTCTGCCAGGGAAAACAGAGCTCAGGAGCCCATTTTTGCTGGTAGAGCACTAGGGTCACCACAAGTGCCCCTGACACTAGTGATGTCAAGCTAATTCTGTCAAACGTTCCAAATCACTTTTGGAAAGCATCAGAGAACTGGAAAAAACTGGAACTCTGCAAAGCTTTGATTCAAACTGATGCTTTAAGTGAAATACCTTTGGATCTCAATAGATTGTTGCATATACACAATTTATCAAATTAAATCAACAAGCTGAGCCCAATCAGTCTGAACTGGCAAACTATACTGTACTGATTTGGCTCATCTGATTGAATCAGGGCTTGTTGCGTTGAATCAATCCTTGCAATTGAGGTTTGGATGAGTCATGTACATGTGGCAAAGGTCTGTGAGATTCTTGAAAATTCGGTTCTGCAGATGTTCCAAGTGAAACTCTTCTGTCACCAAATCTTGGCAGCAAGCAACCTACCAGTGCAGAAAAGGCTTAATCTCTGCTTCTCTTCTGATCATAGCAATTTGGCACTCAGGCTTCTTTTTTTTTTACTTACTCTAGCAGTTTATCATTGCTTGAAAAAAATCTTACAATGCTCTCGACAAGTCTTCAGATTTCAAAGCTGTTGAGGGCAAAGTGACTCATCCTGTATGCATACCAACCTGCCGTCATGTCAGATAGCATCCTAAACAATATACAGTTTGTGAATGTTCCCATTTGGAACCCTCCATTCCTTGTGGATGCAGATAATTTGCATAACATTAGCAGGTCAAGCAACACTAAAAAAGAAATAGAGGATTCAATGGTAGCATGCCTGTCATTATCATGATACATGAGTGACAGAAAAGAGACACACTCTGTAAGTAGTTAAAAGTTCCATCTGGCCAAGAATGGCTGTAATCAGCGGCACAATGAAAGGACAGAAAGATGCAGGTCAGACCGAAAATAAGTTTCCCTTGTTCCACATCTGCAAGAAAAGGGCATCTGCCAATCATTCCTTCTAGAGGGAGGCTTGCCCAAATTTCCAATGCACATGCAAAGTCATGTTTTTGTAAGGTTTTTTTTTAAATCAACATTCAAATGAATCAGCCTGTTATGCAGCTTTAAACAAATGTGAGGATGGGAAGCAAGCTGTTGCAAATTGGCACAGGTTCTTTAGAATATTAATATGAAATGAAATGCAGCAAACTCCAGCAAAATAAAGATGTGCACTCACTCTTCCTCCATCCTAGTGCTGTATGTTTGTTTAAACCATTTATGAGATGGCTACCCAGATCATTCTCACTGTTCTGAGTGGCTAACAATGGACAAATAAACTAGCAGAACAATAATGTGCAATGCACAAGAGCCCACTAAAAATAACATATATATTTTTTTCATTCAAACTGGTCAGGCTCATCTAACATCAATACCTGAGGAAGGAGCTAGGTTTTTAAGTATAAGTAAGTATAAGTATAACTTTATTGTCATTGTACATATATACACAGTATACCCATACAACGAAATTCATGTAACATCCAAAGACCAGACGCAACACACATAACAATCCCCAAACACACCTCTACCCACCATAAATTCCCCACCCCTGAACCACCCAAATATCCACACAACAGACCAAGTAATTCTGTCCAACAGCTCACTGATGGTGGCCAATGATAGTTCATTGTTGAGTGCAATTATAGCTCTAGGATAAAAACTATTCAGAAAATGTGTGGTCTGAATTGCAATTTTTCTGTATCTTCTGCCAGAAGCAACAGTCCAAAAAGATTGTAAGCAGGATGGGAAGAGTCTCTGAGAATATTGTGCAACTTCCTCAAACAGCGAGATGTGAAGATGTTATCCAGGGCTGGTAGCTGGAGCCCAATGATATTCAGGACAGTTTTGATGATTCTCTGTAGAGCTTTTTTTTTTAAGGTCTTCCTAAAGACTAACAGGATTGTGCCATTTGGGTCTTGTGGACAATGCTGTTCCAAAGGGCACATGCCACAACAAAAAAAAATCATATCTCCTGCACCCCATTAGATGACACTGCTTCATAGAGGAAACTCAAGGAATGCACATTGTATAAAATCTAATGGGATGAGCAGACACAATCAGGAATAGACAGTGATAGTCCCTCAGACGTCCTGGTTCTGTACCATGTAGGGAGTGCTAACCATTACTTTGAGTTGTATTTGGAAGCAATTCCTGAATTCCCGGAATGCTTACATGGAATAGAGGCTTAGCAAGAGTTGCATCTAACCCATTATCAATAATCCTTTTATTCCGTACAGTCATGGCTTGATGATCATTTTCTTGTTTCATAATGGAAAAGGAATCACATTACTCTCATCCACATTTTACAGAAAAAGAATTAAGAGATTGTATATGGCTAAAGCAAAGGTCTTCAAACTTGGCAGCTTTAAGACTTGTGGACTTCAGCTCCACAAGTTGAAGTCCACAAGTCTTAAAGCTGCCAAGTTTGAAGACCTCTGGGCTAGAGCCATTAAAATCTTGCCTGTGTGGGAATTTGAACCCATCCTTAATCTATTCAAGCAAGAAGCTTGATTGTAATTACATACTTCCATTTAACATGAGAAGCATTGTAATTTATACCCAAACATCTAAGTTTGGCATGCAGAGGTTAAGAATGAACCAGTTTGCTTTCTAGCCCAGTGGCACCAGGTTAGAAAGCAAGAAACCATGACATCAAGAGCCATGTTACCCATGAAAGCCAGTTGGTTGACCCTGAGCCAGTCATTCTCACTCATCCCAACCCACCTCATGGGTTTGTTGTTGTGGGAAAAATAGAAGGAGGAAGGCGTGTTAGATATGTTCACCACTCCGAGGTATTTGTAAAAATAATAACGGTGGAAAATAAATATATATAGTAAATAGATAGGTAGAGGGGTGAAATCCAGCAGGTTCTGACAGTTCTGGAGAACCAGTAGTGGAAATTTTGAGTAGTTTGGAGAACCAGCAAATACCACCTCTTGCTGGCCCCAGCGGGATTTTGCAGTCCCTTCCCTTGGAGTAGGGTGAGAATGGGGATTTTGCAGTATCCTTTCCCTTGGAGTGGGGTGGGAATGGAGATTTTGCAGTATCCTTCCCCTGCCATGCCCACCAAGCCAAGCCACACCCACCAAACCAACCACGCCCACCAAGCCATGCCCACAGAATTGGTAGTAAAAAAAAAATTGGATTTCACCACTGGGTAGGTATGACTGTAATGTTAAATGTATTAATTTATTGTGCTTTTTGCTTAAAAGAAAATTAAAAGCGGTCATTTTTGCCACATCATGTTTTGCTGTTCTTCTTGAGAAGAGCTCTTTTTAGGCTCAAGGCAGGTTCAACTCCTGTACTAAGTCTCAATTCTTTCCCATCTTCCACAATCATCTGACGCCTTAGTTAGGTAGTAGTACCTAACACAACTTTGATTGCTTTTGAAAGCTAAGTAGAGTCACCCCTGAACACTGAACTTCAGTGATGGTCCACCTGAAGTTTACAGGGCTGTCCGCTAGATTACAAAATACAAAAAAAACATATTTGGAAAAAAGGCAATGGCAAAATATTATATAATCTGCAAAGAAAACTGTATGGAAGTCATCAGGAGTTGTGCTCAATTCCTAGGAGACTTTATATCTTTCCTGATATGTCCATGCTGTACTGCAATATCCCCCAATCTGGATTCTTTGGATATACTGGATTACAACCCACAGAATTCCTGACAGTCTTGGAGAATAATGTTACTGGATGGGATTTCTAGGAGCTTTAGGCCAGCACATCAGTATCAGATTTTGGAATAATATTCTATTCAAAATGAGGTTGCATACTTACTTTTAAGCCTTGACCTATTTCTTAATAAACATAGATAGGACTGGCTGGAAGATTTAAATATAGATAATCCTATTTTGCCTTCCTTTACTTTGTTACATTTAGTCCATTTTTCTTTCTCTTCTGTCTTACTTTTTCCCAGAGGTCTCCCGCTGCACTTCAGTTTAAATTAGAAAGCCTTTAGAGAGTGAAAGCACTATATTAGAGAGGGAATCATACAGAAGAGAGCTCAGACTGAAGAAGGTATTCATGTAGCGAGTCTCCCTTGGGACATGTTTTGAGGGAGCTAAGTCAAAGAAACAGTGGATCATGTGACAAGCTGAGCATGCAAACTATCAAATCTGAATCCTTCAGAACTATGAACTCTCTTTTCATCAGCATGACAAAGCAAGTCATTTTAATTTTCATACCAAAGATAACTATTGGGGGGGGGGGGAGAGAAGCAGTCCAATTACAGAGATACCAAAAAGATCACAGAGGCATATAGTTTAGTGTTGGGTTTCATAGGATTTCTATGGCAGAAATGTTCTTTCAACTTACTAGTCACTTTAGTCAGAGACTAAAAGGATTATTCAGACTGACTACATTTACCGAGTCTTTTAAAGCACATATAATTATTTGTAAAACAATAAATGATAAAATATTACTTTCCTTGGATCTCCATTTTGTTGGAAAAGTTGAAACTGGTTCAAATCCCTTTATTTACACATATAAATATATGTAATGAGCACATATTTACATATATAAATATGTGTAATAAATGAATCGCAAGAAGATACCATAAACTGACGAAAACTAGCTCAGCCATCAATATCCTTTGCCACAGTGGATTCTTCAAACTAATTTCACGCTGGTTCTGCCAACACATGACTGCTTTTTCTTCAGGTGATCTGCATGTCTGGATGATCAAATATCACAGCTAAACGCTCTTATTCTTTCAGAATAAGAATATTTCTTTGAGATACAAAGTTTCTGCAAACCCTCTATTCATATCTTCAGTTATAAGCTATCACCTTTCAAATGACAGAATTGCAACAAGTGCAATGATGCACATTCAAGCATGTATCAACTGCTTCATCTGTTATAAAGGACATTTGATGAGAAGTCATTTCTTTATCCAGGGAGGTTTTTTCAGTTTATGATCATCTCCGTTCTGCTGTTCAGATTCTTTCTTTGTATTGCCCTAAGTACCTTTGTTCTGAAAGAACCTATATACTTTGCACCACTAGATGCCACCAATGTTCACCAATCTATTGCTTCCTACAGAATTTCTATATCAAACTAGTTTAACAAAATGGGTCAGTTGAATATGGGTTGCTAAACTTTACCCTTTTCATAAAACAACTGTGATTAAATCAAATAAAGATTTGTTTGCTTTTACTAACTTACCGCTGTCATTTCACTCCCGATGTATAATATTTTTAATAATAAGTATCTAGGCAAACCTACCTACATCATTTTCCTAGAGACTGCTTTCTCTAAGGAGCTTCAGAAATACATTTGGTTAGCATTCACAAAATCCGTATGTATGTTCTCACTTTGGGTTTTGCATTGTGAAATAATTTAAACTGATACCAATATCTAGAAACACTTCCCAAATTTCTCATTAATCTAGTTTATGTTTCTTTTAAGGCATAAGTGCAATTAACTTAGAGAGCAGGACAAGGAAAAACAACACCTGGGAAGAAGCTGTTGCTAGCAATTTGATGTGCAATGAACCTAGATCACATTTTTAACAGGATCAAACAAGTGCTAATAACTATACTTTTTAGTCTGTTAAAGTCTTGGTGTTTATATTTCAATCGATCATAATGTTTGTGCAGCCACGCGTTAAATCTATAACTACATCTATATCCTTGAACTTTACGGAATAATCATGTTATTTTTAAAGACAACTGAGGATTTGCTTGAGGCTTTCTGAAGTTCTTTAGGCTTCTAACATTTAATAGATGCTCTCCCGTCTCATCTTAATGTTACAGCCAGTCCATGGTGGGTATATAGCTTAAAAGACATACTGGGGAGAACATTTCATGCCATTTTTGTAGTCTTCCAGAGTAGATCTTTATCTGTGCCTTTTCTTTTTTCTTTTTTTTTCAGAAAAAAGAAATATGGGCCCATTTCCAAACAGAGCATATTGCTGCAGCCACTCTTTATTTTTATTTTGTAAGAATAGGCCAGAGGCATTGTTTGAAATAAATATAATCCTGGTTGCTGGCAATTTCCTTTGGATAGGGCTTTTTTTTTTTTTTTTGGTTTCTGGTTTTTGGCCGTCAAGTCAGTGTTGACTCCTGGCAACTGCCTGCACTAGTCCCTGCTGTTTTCTTGGCAAGATTTTGGAAATACCTTGCCAGTTCCTTCTTCCTATGACTTACAGAGAATGACTGGCCCAAGGTTACCTAGCTGCCTCCATGCCTAAAATGGAACTAGAACTCACAATCCTCTAGTTTCTAAACTGATGCCCTAATCACAATACCAAACTGGTTCTCTTTGAGCATATATCAACTTTTTATTTAAAAACAAAACAAAGTAAGGAAGCTTCCCTCTCTTCCTGAAGTTTCCATATACACCAAATCTGCTCCAGACAATTTGGGGGGGGGGGTGTGTTTTTTTTTTTTTTTTTGAGAATAGATTAGGAAGTTAGGAAGTTGTATTGGAGGACTGCATCAAGAAAGAAAAGGAGGGAATGTGAAATTGGGGAAATATGTATAAGATAGAATTTTACTCAGTGATGTTTTATTCAGACATTGTAAGGATGCGTTGATCTGAGCCTACATCTGCTGCACACAGTGTAACTTCTTTCTGATTCAACACATAGGATCCTGCTACAAGTTTTCATCTTTTCTTCAAAGACAATTTGAATCAGTGGTTAGCAAAGTAAGATGTGTCAGATTAGTCATGAACTGGCAGAGACATGGTAACAAGGTCAGCCAATGAATAGGCATAGCAACTAAAACAGCCAATTGGGAGCTGAGACAGACTGGAGCCAGATCGTGTCTTAGTCTGCAGCTTCTGAGTCTGTGCAGAGAATCTAAACTGAAACCAGAGTGTGAACTTGTCTGTGCATGCTGTCTGCTCTGCTGAAATGAAACTAACTGTTATCTCCTGCCTTGTGTTGTAACTGCTACTATATTGGTATTGTAAATACTTCATCTGTTATTATGTATATAAAGAAGTTAATGAATCCAGCTGAATCAGTTATCTGTGTGTGCTTCTGGATTTGATTTTTGCAAGAAACTCTGATAAGATGTGTGGTTACCATAAGATGGAGATGGTTATAGGAGTATAGAAAGGTATATTATGGTTAAGGCAACCTATTGGCCCATTAAATCATGTACATAAATTTTAGGCAGAAGATTATCCAGCCCTACTTGGAAATGTCAGTCTTAACTCTAAGTTCTTCTACACGAAAAGCAGTGGTGAGTTTCAAATTTTTTTACTACCAGTTCTGTGGGTGTGGCTTGGTGGGTGTGGTGTGGTGTGGCTTGGTGAGTGTGGCTTGGTGGGCATGGCAGGGGAAGGATAATGTAAAATCTCCATTCCCAACCCACTCCAGGGGAAGGTTATTGCAAAATCCCCATTTCCTCCTGATCAACTGGGACTCGGTAGACAGAGAATAGGTGGGGTGGGGCCAGTCAGAAATGGTATTTACCGGTTCTCCAAACTATTCAAAATGTCCACTACCAGTTCTCCAGAACTGGTCAGAACCTGCTGAAACCCACCTCTGATGGAAAGCCATATACTTCAAAACACAGAAACTTAACAAAGTTAAGTTAAATGTACACAAAATATACTGAGTCCATTTAGTAGGTACGCCCTTTATGGAAGCAGCACAGAAAGCAGAGCCATTTGAAAACTTTTCATGTTTAAAAAAAACCAAGAATGTGGTTTTAATAAGGTTTTTCTTCAAAGACAATATAGGTGACACATTCTTTATTGATCTGTTCCCTTGCTCCAGAGGAAAACTGTCTGACTTATCAGTACTGACACACTGGCTGATTGGGTTAATGATGCAATTCTCTAAGGAGTGCTGGATACAACAACTTTATACAGCATGTATTCAAGTAACTGTAACTCTACGACCATTATGAAAGAAAGCTGCAATCAGCACAGATGCCCTTGGGAGAGTGTTCAAAAAAAAAAAAAGAAGTCAAGATAGTGGCTGGGATTGTACAACAGAGCCCCACCCCTTTCACCTGTGTGCATAAATGAGCATGATTTTGATCCTGATTGTCCCATCCTAACTCTCCCAATATATAGCCAATTAGAAAGCTACCGTATTCAGACCTTTTATTAAAGTCAGTCTTATTTTTATATACTTTTTGGTTCACTTTACTGTTCTTAATCATTTTGTTTTTCACAAAACCTTATCTACATACCATGAACATATCATCATCATCATCATCATCATCATCATCATCATCATCTTTTAACAACCCCATAATCCCTTGTGGGGTGGAGTCTGGACAACTGAATGCAGCTAGCAGAATGTTTTACTGGCCGGATGCCCTTCCTGTCGCCAATGCTGAGTTTTGATCAGCAGATATATTCTCAGTGTGCCCAGAGAGAGAAATATCTGCCTCTACCTAGCCTCAGCCTCTTGATTGTGAGGTAAGAGCTCCACCTCTAGGCCATCACACCACTCCACCATGAACATATTAGATGTGGTAGAATATATTGTTCAGGAAGTCCCAATACTGGCTGCTGACCCATAATTAGGATCTTTGGAAAGGAAGTTTTATAAAACTGTCCTTAAGAGGACAGTTTCTGAAGAAGACATGGAATAGCTAACCACAAACAATAATGAAAAAGGTCAAGGGGAAAAAAAAGATGAACTTTGGCTGAATTGAAAATTTTGAAAATCGTAAACTGGCTTGTAATTTTTTTAAGTCAATGTTCTCAAAATACTAACTTGGAACTGTACACCCCAAATAGCAAATTTTGTTCAAAGCTTCCAAGACCTTTTCTCTGATAGGTTAGCCTCAAAGTCATTTTAAAAAAGCAGGAAAAAAAAAAGGACTGAAAAGGATTCATTAGTAGATGTTTCCATTTAATAGGGCAAGGCTGGCTTTAAAAATATAGATATCTCCTTTCTCAGTGCTAAATGAGTGAGACCAGTGGTGAAATACAATTTTTTTACTAGGTTTTGTGGGCATGGTTTGGTGGGTGTGGTGTGGTGTGGCTTGGTGGGCGTGGCTTGGTGGACATGGCAGGGGAAGGATACTGCAAAATCCCCATTCCCTTCCCACTCCTGGGAGAAGGATATTGCAAAATCTCAATTCCTACCCCACTTGCTGGTTCTCCGAACTACTCAAAATTTCTACACCAGTTCTTCAGAACCTGTCAGTACCTGCTGGATTTCACCCCTGAGTGAGACTTAAACATTTCTGGATGCACTTACAAAGTTCTGGTTGGGAAGAAGAAAAGGCAGATGCAAGAGCTCTACGGCTAAATGAATGGAAGGTTGCTACTTGAGTGGAGAAAAGAAAGCAAAACTCTCTTCTCAAGGGAGGATATGCAGCCATAGCAAGCAATTTTGAAAATTTCTTCCTTAGCAATTAAGACAGTCCTTAGATGACTCTTTTCCCCCCACTGGACCTGGAACTTCATTAGGTTGCTAGGTATTAGCGAACCTGGGAATACCTATTTGCCAGGAAGCAATGCTTACTTTCTCCATTTATTTAAAAAAATAAATAAATCTAAAAATAACTTTTAAGAAGCTCACTAATTTGATTGTACTATATGATATGTTTATATTTGTGGGTTGGCAGAGATTTGACAGGTTTTATATTCTCATTAATAGCAGTTATACGGAGATGGAAAAGTTCAATTCTGTATATCTTTGCTAAACCTAAAATTCGTAAATAAAATAAAGTTTAATCAATCATATAAAGTCTGTTTAAATAGTATTAAAATATTCCAGCAATTTATACTTTACACATCAATATACTGTAATATAAAAAAAAAATATAAAACAAACCCCAACAACCGATGGTATCTTTCTAATTGTGATTTCTTGAGCCTATGATAATTAAGAATATCACACAATACAACCAGTTGTTAGCTATGAAATCTATTACTGCTTTCGGCCAAATGTGTTTACAAATCCTCATGAAACTGTGTTGGAGTGGATAAAACAGAGACAGCACACATTTCTGTCTTCTTTGGATGTAGCTTTCAGCAAAAGTAGATGATATGTAAAGAGATTGAAAATGTTGTATGTTGATAATATGATTGCAACTGGAACTGGGTATCATCATTTACTGTAGAATAAATCAAATGTACGTGTGTTAATTCACCACAAAGTGAATCCCAAAGTGATTCTTCTAATCACAAGCAGCCTTCTATAAATGTTAACTTTAGAGATGACAGGAGTTAAACAGGCTGTTATCATGTGATAACACAATGTCACAATGATGGAGTTACAGTGGGAAAAAGTGATCACAGAAAATATTCCTGGAGGAAATAATGACTGGCTGTCATTAAGAACATAACAGCTGTCACCAGTTCTACTGGGTAATTGCAGACAAGCACAAGATGGGATTTCAAATTAATCTGGGCCATTCAGATGTGGATCCTCCTAATACTTCAAAATAGCACAAAAGCAAATATCCTTAGATGAGTTGGATGAAGGTCAATTACAGCTCTGAATTTAAGATTATTTCCATTTCCAAAGCACTTATACGGACATCAAGTAATGAATATTAACAACACCCAAGCCAAAAACTGCATTATCCTGTTCTTCCGACGGATGAAACAACCTGGGTAGGATAAGCATTCTGAGAAATGTTGATCAATCTGTAGCACAGGCAAGACTAGAATCAAGGGCCTATCGTGCACCTGAAGATAAATAGGATGGGTTTGCTTTTGCAGCTGTATGAAGCTGACTTCAAAAATAGCAACCTGTCAGCAACATTGCCAACAATTCAGCCAAGTATAATTATTAGGATTCGTAGAGAATTACCATGATTTCACAGTGCCATGAGACCAATAATTTTGTGGCAAAGAAAGGAATGGAAGTGTTGCATAAATGTTACGTGTCCTCAACTTGCGTGCATTAGTCTACTAGTAAACTTGATTTTTCTCTTCCCATTTAATCCAAAGTAATCATGAAGCAATAGATCAGGTGGAGGGGGAGAAAGGGAAATTTTCCCAAAGATATCTGAGACAATATGGTCTTTCACAAGAAAGCATGTTCTAACATTATTCATTTGAGTCTGTTAAAGGAAAAAAAAAATGGAATTTTGAACAACCAGACATGTTATAGGAAATTCAAGCAAAACTAAAACACTTCTGTTCATTTTTAAAGCTTTGCTGTCTTTAGACTGAAGGGTATGAAAGATCTGTTGCTTCCATGCCCAACCTACATGTCCATTAATACACATCTTTTACTGTCCCGTCTGGTGGTTTTCAGCCTCCCTGCAGCTTTTCTACATTCAGTTAAATCCTCAGAGGAGATATTGTGAAGAAAATATTACAAGTACTGTAGTCCTCAATGTATGACCACAATTGAGCCCCAAATTTATGTTGTTCCGTGAGAAATTTGTTGAGACTCACCCCATTTTACGACTTTTCTTGCCACACTTGTTAAGTGACTCACTTGCAGTTGTTAAGTTAGTAACATGGTTGTGAAGTGAATCTGGCTTCCCCATTGACTTTTCTTATCAGAAAGGTTGCAAAAGTTGATCACATGACCCCGGGACACAGCAATTGTCATAAATATGAAGCATTCAAATGCAAATCATGTGACCATGGGGATTCTGCAACTGTCATAAGTGTGAAAAATGCTCATAAGTAACTTTTTCAGCCAGGGGATGGTAGAAGACGGGAGTGCCTGGAGGAACGTAGTCCATGAGGTCGCAATGGGTCAGAAACAACTTTGCAACTAACAACAACAACAACAACAAACTTTTTCAATGTGTTGTAACTTCAAACAGTCACTAAGCGAACTGTTGTAAGCCATGGACTGCCTGTATAGTGCAGGTTCAAATATGAACAGAATGGTTGAGTCTTCTCTAGTGCTAAAACTAAAGTATCAATCCAGAGCTATTTGGCTGATTCTTGAGCAAGACTTTTTAAGACTATCTCTTAACCTATGCTTGAATAAAAATCTATACATGAGTTGAAAAAGACTTGAGAGCAGACATCAATCAGTTTGTGAATATATTCTCCTATTTCTTCTATTGCTTATAGTATTATCAGATTTCTATCCCGACTCAATATAGTGCCCATACTGATTGTTACACCCTATTTTCTCCACAAACATCAATAATCCTTTGAGGGAAGATGTTCTGAGACAGAAAGTGACTGGCCCAAAATCATCCCAAGAAATACTTGAATTATGCAATTACTTGGATTCAAAGGGGAACAGGCAAATTGGAAGGTGCACATCCATGCACATCACACCAATCAGCACTTGCTTAAACCAAACTACAACCTCCCTTCCTCTTTGAATCTACATAACCCTAATAGGAACCACGTTCATGAGAGTGTTGTGGCCCGCCAGCAGCCAGCAGAGCTGGCAGCAGAGTTGGACAGTGAGGAGGTTGGGGAAGAACTTGAGCCAGTCCTGGGGGCTGGGAAAACTCGGATGAGGGCTCTGCGTCAGAGACAGAGAGGGAGGTAGACAGCAGTGAAGCAGAGGAACAACTGGAGCCTGTTCCCAGCATGCGCAGAGCTCCCAGAAGACAAGAACAACTAAGAAAGCAGGGTCGACTTGGGAGTAAAGCCACACCTTGGAGGTGATTGGCCCCTCCCATAGAAAACAAAAGAGGAACTAATAGACAGTGGGCTTTTGCAGGAAACAATTCATTTGGTCAGTCGTTTCAAGACTGGGAAGTTATGTTCATGACTCTAAGAGACTCTGTGCCAAGTTTTGCCTTACACTGCATTTGGAAACAAGTTATGTGACAGCTTGCCAAGCGAGATAAGATGTGTTGAGAAATATTCCTTTGAAAAACTGTTTGGACAAGACTTGCTGACTGTGAATGAAAGTATTCACATTCGTGTAAATAAAAGAGGTTTTGCCGGGACCAAGAGTCTGCGTCCTGCTTTTTAAGGGAGCCTAGATCAGAACAGAGAGATGCACAAGTTATTGTCTTTTCTGATGGTTTCTTCACAGCAGCAAAACCCCCATACCAAGTGTGGGCTTTGCCAATGCTAAAGATGCATGCCTTATCCCAATACCACCAGCCTTGAAGAATTTTTTCCAGTTCTAGAAGACTCAAGAAGCATCAATTTTACAGGAAGGTCAAAGTGCATAAACTGGACCTCTTAGATAATACCCATCAAAGAACCAATATTTTATGTCAGGTCTTCACATTTCTGGAAGAAAATCTAGTAGCCACACAGGAGATTGGTTTCTTCACACCAAATATTTAATTAATCAAGTGAAATTCCATTTCATGGATGCTTGCATTGCTGCTATGATAAGTGTTAAGCTGATGACCAATACATTATCCAATACTGCCTAAGACAAAGCAATCATTTGTCTCCATCGCAGTCAAGCATACTGAGTAGCTAAGAATGATTTCTGCACAGATTCGTAACATTTGATGCATTGCCTTTTCCCCGCCCAACCCAAATAATTTATGACCACAGGATCCATTCTTTATCTCAAAAGCCAGAAAAGTTTGGATTTGATCCAATAAAACAGAATAACAGAGTTGGAAGAGATCTTGAAGGTTTTCTAGTCCAACCCCTTGCTCAAGCAGGAGACTCCATACCATTTCAGAGAAATGATTGTCCAATATCTCCTTAAGAACCCCTCCAATGTTGGAACACCCACAATTTCTGGAGGCAAGTAGTTCCCCTGATTAATTGTTCTAACTGTCCTCACTGAAATGTCATCACTGAAATATATCACTGAAATACTGTGACTCAAAACGTAAACTCTTCACTGTGCTTTTTTAAAAAATTTGCATTCTATTTCAAATATTGAGGCAAAAGACTCCTATTTATTGAAAGTTGGCCGAGGAATGCTTCACAAAGGAACGCTTCTATCTTCCTCTATTAAAAAAAGAAAGAAAAACAGATTTCTAATATGCCTGAATCTAAGATTTTTAAAAAGCTGCATTTGATTCCCATTTAAATTACTGGCATTGAGTTAAGAACTTCTTGGCAGTCCTTCCCCTTGATTTGATAGGATCTACTTTCAATTAACATAGGATAGACTGAGCTCCATGTCTTGGTCTCATCTTTCCTATACACTGTAGGTAATATATTTGGGGAGGAGGGGTTCATATACACTTGAAATTCATTTGAATACCACTGTTTAAAATAGTTGCTGTGACCTTAGCTCAGAAACCGTAGAGCTAAAATGCATGCAATTATTTATTTCTAATCCGTAAGGTTGCTGAAATTGTTAAATTAATCTGTCAAAACATTTTGAACAGTTCTATACTGTTATATAAATGCTGAAAATTTGTATGGCTAGAAATACAATTTTATGTGTGGGCTATGGAGTTTGTTTCATCTGATTGTGTGTGTAATCATTTTTTGTTGTTTGATTTTTATTTGATGAATGCTGTCTGGAGTGGCGATTATGCACCTTCAGTAGCTATATTTTTTTTTCTAAATAAATACTCTTCCAAATGAATAATTATTCAAAAATCCATGACGATATGTAATAATGATCAGTTCATTATTCCAGATCAATTCTAAGGCATTTAGTCAATCAGCATAAATTCAACCAATAGTTTCCTGCATGTAAAATTGAAAAGCAGATCCCATTTATGGAAGATAGGTTAGTGGACCACAGCATTAACTGTCTCTGCCTGTTAAAGCTCTGTATGTACTTCACACATTTCATGGGTGGCCAACAAGAATGCCCATTCTTCATTCTGCTTGAATTAAGAGAGTTCAGCCATCACCACCCATAAAATCTGAGATGAAAAAAAGATTGCACTGCTATAGCAAAATCCATATGTACATGTGGATTATAGGTAATCTTTGATTTAGGTGCACACCCAGTGGTGGGATTCAGCCAGTTCGCACTGGATCAGGTGAACCAGTTGTTAAATTACCCCCTCCCCCCATCAAAGTGGATCCTGGGCGCTGTGCTGTGCTACAATGGAGAAACGGGCCACAAAGTGGCCAGTGCAAGGGAAGGAGAAGGCCGCTTTCCCTCTTTCTTCTCCCTGCCCCTCCTCCTTCCCTTCTGCCAGCCGCTTCGTTTCCCAATTCTCCATTGCAGCGCAGCACCCAGGATCCACTTTGATAGGGGGGTGGATAATTTAAGAATCAGTTTGCCCAGAAGGAGATCAAAGAAGAGTAGAAAATATCATAAGACAGAGATGTAAACAATACTATGATTGTTATTATTATGATTGTTAGGATTATTATGCTCAATATTATTATTAGATTCTTATTAGGAGATATGTTAAGAGGGAAAAATGAATAGGTTTACTATGTTCAATATTACAATTGTAAGATCAGAGAATTAACATCAATGTAATGAATGCTGTTGTAAATTTTGATAGTTATTGCACTGTGATATTTGTACCCAGGCGACACATTGTTTAAAGGAAGATGGAATGTTTATATTTTAAAAATTATTTTTTTAATCTATATATAAAAAAAACCAGTTTGCCCAGGGTCAGGTTGGCCATTGCAGGAGGCTCATCCCGCACGTGCAGTGGAACTGGAGGATTTCAGCCAAACTGACCTGGGTGAACCGGTTGTTAAATGATTTAAATCCCACCACTGTGCACATCCAACATGCTGATTGGTTGATCTGACTTCCTGTTTTGTGCTGAGGTATAAAGGCTGAAACAGCACCTCATTCCAACTAGTGTAAGAAGTCTGGAAAAAGGCAACACTTTTATGCTACTTTTTAGGCTTTGAGACTTTTGTTTGAACTAAGTATTAAAAGGCTAAGTAATTAAAGGCAGATAGGTGGTCCTTGACTTACAACAGTTGTCTAGTGATCGTTCAAAGTTACACCAGCACTGAAAAATGTAAGGTATGACCATTTTTCATAGTTATGACCTTAGCAGCATCCCCATGGTCATGTGATCAAAATTCAGATGCTTGCTAACGGGTTCACACTTATGACTATTGCTGAGTCCCAAGATCATGTGATCCCCTTCTGCAACCTTCTCCCAGCAAATGGGGAAGTCAGATTCACTTAATGACTGGGTTACTAACTTATCAACTGCAGTGATTCACTTAACAACTGTGGCAAAAAAGGTCATAAAATGGGGCAAAACTCACTTGACAAATGTCTCACTTAACAACACAAATTTTGGGCTCAATTGTGGTCATAAATTGAGGACTACCTCAATGGTGGGATTCAAAATTTTTTACTACCGGTTCTGTGGGTGTAGCTTGGTGGGCGTGGCTTGGTGGGCATGGCAAGGGAAGGATACTGTAAAATCTCAATTTCCTCCCCACTCCAGGGAAAGGTTACTGCAAAATCCCCATTTCCTCCCAATCAGCTGGGACTCAGGAGGCAGAGAATAGATAGGGTGGGGCCAGTCAGAGGTGATATTTACCGGTTCTCCAAACTACTCAAAATTTCTGCTACCAGTTCTCCAGAACCTGCTGAATACCATCTCTGGACTACCTGTATTTACATAGAAGCATCAACTTGCAAAACCTAGTGCAGGAAGATGGAGATGATCTAAGGCTATAGCCTATTACTAGGAATGGTGTGTGCTACATTTGCTTTTCTACACTAAGAGTCTAGATAGGATGAGGGCTGCCTCTGAACATCAATACATCCTTGAAAACACCAGGATGTGGCTGAGTGGCTCAGAATCCAGATCCAGATCTAACACCTGAAGTGTTAGTACCACTTTATAATGCCTTTGGTAAGACCACACTTAGAATACTGCATCCAGTTTTGGTTGCCACGATTTTGTGGGTGCTCCAACACTGGAGGATTTTGAGAAGAGATTGGACAACCATTAGTCTGAAATGCTATAGAGTTTCCTGCCTGAGCAAAGGGTTGGACTAGAAAATCTCCAAGGTCCTGAATAACAGAATAACAGATTATTCAATTGCAACCAGCAGCTACAACACCAGCTTGTGAGTAAAATTCTGAGTGAATGTATGAATGCACAAGGGCAGTGGGGGGCAGGTAGCTTTTCTGCCTGACTGCAAAGTATCCAAAGCACAGGCAGCAATCCAAACTTCATTCTCTCAGACTCTAATAAAATCATTTTTATATTTCATGTGGTGATTTTTACTCATATGTGTCACTGCGTACTTTCCCACAAATTTTTTAAAAAGCACCATATGTTGACCCCATGTGAAGATGGACCCTTTGTACTACTGAGTCAACTTTTGACTCAATAATATATTGTGATAGACATTCTGGAAAATATTAAAAGCTGAATATCCTGGAGGGTCTTCAGTGGTTGCTATTATCTTATTTGTGTTGGCTGATTTCTAATTGTGCAATTTTCTTTTCTGCTTTTATGTGCGATGGGCAACATGATATTGATTGCTAAATTAAATTATGTCATTATGTTAGGACACTGCTATTGTTTGCTTTTTCTGTGGATATTGTAATATTGCACTGTTGATCTTTAAAATTGTAAGACTGTATGGAATTGATACCATATAAAAAGTAAATAATCATTGAACCTGTGATCCTTTCCCAGTACCTCACTATAAGCACTTTCTTCGGCTACAAACTCACAGATTAAACCTTAAATAAAAATTAATATAATCCCATAAACATTAGTCATAGAGGGATAGTTTATATCCTATCCTGTATCCTGAAAACTGATCTTCAGTTATTGCAATCAAGTCATTATTCCTAATCTACTATTTGTCCTTTTCCATTTCATCTCCCTCAACTAATCAATATTATAGATAAAGAATCCTTTGCCATATATTTGGTTTTCATTTGGGTTTCTTTTATCAGGCAAGAACGGATTAACCACTCGAGGCTATATATTGGCGTCTTATGTCACCTTCTCCTTCTACCAAAAGAGCTTAGGCGGTAATTCAACAGAGCAGATGCAATGAACTGCTAATTAGTTTTAGCAAATAACACAAAGACATTTTCTATGGGGCTGGGAAAGCTCCCTTAGCTCTCTCCACTCATTTTCATTAAGGCTTTGAAAAGTGCATTTAAAAAAGGAGAGTGAGAAAGTAAGTATTTATCTACTTGGGAAAACCCGTGACATGATTTATCATTTATTTGATGAAAATGCAACATGGAAACTCTAAAACAGAATCGAAGCAATGCCTAGGAGTTCATGCTAATAGTAAAATATTTGACACTGAAGGTTATTGGGACAGCAAACGGTGTTCTCTGATTATGGTAATGCAATAGATCACTATTTGGGCAATCATCCCAGAAGGAACCCTTTTCAATGCTTATATCGAAGATATATCACCACTGAAAGTTTGTTGCTGAGTGCTGCCGGTGCAAATGGAAGGACTCCCTTGTGATAAATCTGTTCTGATTAAACAGAGAAGAAATGCTCAAGCCTCTACTACTTTTCCCTTTGATTACAATTAGTAGCAACAGCAATAGCACTTAGACTTATATACCGCTTCACAGTGTTTTTACAGCCCTCTCTAGGGGGTTTCCAAAGTCAGCATATTGCTGTTCTGACCCAGCCTTAGCAGAAGCAAGAAACAGACTCCTTGTCATGAAAAACTCCTGTTTATTTACCATTCTGATAACTGATAACCACTCCCCTTTCCTTCTATTTATTCCCCAGCCAGGGAGGGGCCATTCAGCATCCACGTGTGCTTTACTTCCTGAGTTGACTCCTTGTCCTCCATTGCTTACCTCTTCTAACTGCTCTGCGCACACATGCATCTGGAACAGCCCCAGCTGTTCTTCTTCCTCATTAATATCAGCCTCTAAAGGCATCTGCTTCTCAGGTGGCTGAGAAATGTTGGGCAGCCCTGGCTCTATCTCTGTGTCCAACACAGAGCATCCATCAGAGCCTTACCCAGACTCCAGCACTGGCCCAAGTTCCTCCCCAATCTCGCTCGCTTGAGAAGGGTCTCCCCACTCATGCGAAGAGCCCCAAGGAGAGCTTGCCAGGTTGACCCAGCCTCGGCTTTCTCAGAGAGAGAGAAGAGACACAGAGAGAGAGGAAGAGAGAGAAAGAAAGAGGGAGGAAGAGAAGGAGGGAGAGAGAGAGGGACACACACACAGAGGTATAGACACGACACACAGAGAGAGAGAGATACAGACACACCCACACACCCACACACAGAGAGAAAGAGAGAGAGAGAGAGAGAGAGAGATACAGACACATACACAGATTCAGACACACACACACAGAGGGCAAGAGAGGGAGGGAGAGAGACACACACAGAGAGATACAGACAGACAGACAGACACACACACACACACACACACACAGATACAGATATACAGACCCACACACAGATACAGAAAGAGACACAGAGAGAGAGAGACATACAGACACACACACACACACACATAGACACAGAAAGAGGGGAAGAGAGAGAGAGATACAGAGAAAGGGGGAGACAGAGGGAGACAGAGAGGGAGAGGGGGGGAGAGGGGGAGAGAGAGAGATGTCAAAAGGGTTTTGTGGTTCCTGGTGTTTTTTTACAACTGGTTCTCTACCCTAATGACTGGCTGGGTAAGCGTGGCTAGTGGGTCATATGACTGATGTCAATTTGTCACGCCCACCCAATGTTTGTGGGTCCTGGTGTTTACTTTTCTGTGGGAAATGAGTCTGAATGGCTCTTTGAGTTTAAGTTTGCAGACCCCTGGTATGAATGAAACAATAATGGGAAAGATTCAGAGCATTTCCAAATCCAAAGAAATCCAAAGCCACAAACATGGGAACTTAACTTCCCAATGTCCTATATTGGATCCCAGAAACATGTTTATTTGAATCTTGTTCAATATGCAATAATACAAATGGGTGGGAAATCTATGTTCCTGTTCTCCTGTTCTGTATGTTTTTGGCAAAAAGTCTGAAGAGAGCCTACAAGGCTACAGCTAATAAATATATGCATAAGCAGTTCCATTTCTTGCAATTGGAGGCCTTTTTTTCTTTTTGGTTCAGCTAAAGGTCAGCACGTATCCTTCTACGTTCAGGATGCATTCACTATATCCTATCTAGAAAACCAGGACTACCACCCAAAAGGAATAAATATTGTTCCACAGGGTTAAGCGGAGACTTTCTGCACATTTAGAGCTCATATATCTCTTTGATATACAAATTATATGCCTATATAATTCTCTACACAATATATTGATATACAGATCCAACCTTCCGTCTTTCGTTTCTGCCTCATTCAATATCAGTTTTCAGCTTCAGTTTTCTCCTTTTCCTGGATAAGAAGTTGATAGCTTAAAACGTTTCTGGGCATACTGGTGTACCTAGGATTCAGAGATCATAGCTCCTCACTTAGCTGGCTGTGAGCCTATTAGCTAAGTACAAAATTCTGCATTCATTTTGATACAGCAAGATGTAGTTTCATGACCATTGCCAGGTTTGCATCAATTAGCCAAGAGATCAGGTAAATTCACAGGCTGATCTCTAAGTTATTAGAAATTATTGTTCCTTTATTTATCACCTTTGTATGGCTGCCCATCTCACAAGATGCAATAATGGGCAGCACACAACACTCAGTAAAACAACAATGTAAAAAGCCATCACTGTAAAAATGCAAAAAGTGGTTACAAAGGAAAACACTATAAAAAAATTAAAATATACAAACCATATAAAGAGTCTAAAAAGATCAACCCACAATAAAGCCATCAAAGAATTTATCTGGTTCCCTGAATGTAACCAGATCATGAGGAATTTCTGAGGTGATAATAGGAACAGAGCTAATGTGACTTCAGGGAAGGGGAGAATGTTCCATAGAGTAGGTACCAGAGCAAATAAGGCCTGCCTCCTGGGACCCACCAAATATAGGTCCCTGGCAGATGGTACCTGCAAGATGCCTTCTCTGCCTGATCTAATAGAATGGACTGATGTAATCAGGGAGAGATATTCCATGTTATGATGATTGAAACCAGCATCCTTGAATTGGACCTAGTAGCAGTAAGCCAATGAAGTTTGTGGATAAGAGATATAATATGTGCTCTCTTGGAGCACAAATAATTACCCATGGCTCTGCATTCTGCACCAGCTGAAGCTTCCAGATACTCTTCAAGGGCAGCCGCATTACAGTAGTCTAATATGAAAGTGTCTAGGAGAGGAGTGATCAGAGCTTTTCAGTTCAGCAAAGGGCACAATTGGTGCATAATATGAGCTGTGCAAAGGCTCTTCTAGCCATGAGTGTTACCTGCTCTTCAAACAGGAGTTGTGAACTAGGAGGCCCCAGATTGTGCATCAGTTCTGTCTGGGGCAGTGCCAATCCATTCAACACTGAACATGGTTTTATTGTTCTAGAACCAGTAGGACCAAAAACCCAAAGCCACTCCAATCCTGCCAAGGTTCAGTTTAAGTTTGTTGTCCCCTCACCCAAAATAAGACATTCATGGCATTGCTTAATTCACCAAGGGTAGAGAAGGGTATTTGGATGATATAGTTGGATATCATCAGCATACTGATGATGTCCCGCCCCATGACAGAGGAGCTTACCAATAGCCTCATGTAGATGTTAAACAGGAGAGGAGAGAGCACCAAACCCTGCAGCACCCCAAATAGGTGGGGCCAAAGATGGGACCTTTCCTCCCTAATCACCACCAACTGAAATTGACCTTGAAAAAAGGAAGCAAAGCAGCACAGCACTGTGCAGTCCACCTCCAATCCTCTGAACCAATCTAGAATGATACTATGGTCAATGGTATTGAAAGACATCAAGAAGTCAAGTACAACGAGAATAGATGAACAACCTCTATCCTGCCCACATGACAAATCATCCAAAAGTGAGACCAATGCTGTTTCCATCCTATACCCGAGTCTGAATCTTGACTGAAAGGGATCCAGATAATCCACTTCATCCAAGGTCCACTGAAGCTGTTGTGTCATTTCCTTCTCAATTATCTTCCTCAAAAATTGGAGGTTAGATACTAGATGAAAATTATTCAATATGATGGGGTCCAGTAATGGCTTCTTGAGAAGGGGGTGAACCAAGGCCTCTTTAAGAGATAAAGAAGTCACATTTTCTTTGGCTTTTATTTGTAATGTAAGTCCTGTACCTTAAGATATTCTGTTTAATATTATTCATCTTCCAGGTTTTGATGCACAGTTTATTACTGTTTTGGCTAGAGGGAGAGAGAGAGATAATCCATTATTTTCCATTTTTTTTCTTCTGTATCTTTCAATGGAAGTAGTATAAATCAAGACACTTTCAAACTGAGCTGATGATAGCATCCATCAAGTTTGCTTGTCAATATTATGGAAGTACGTGGTTTGCCACTGCCTTTTTTCTGAGAAATGCACATACATATAGACAAAGCATACACACTTCCCAGTCTAACTTACAGTTTTGCAACTCCCAAGTAGTCCTCTCTTAAATACTATTCCAACTTGACTCTGCTTATCTTTTTAAATCAACCAAGATTAGTTAAGTGCTGCCACCTGTTGATGCTACATAGCATAATGTCATTTGGCTGAGATTACGGTCATTTTCACTTTCAGGAAAAGTATTGTATAATGAACAACATTTTCTTTTTCTCTAGCATGGTTTGAATGTTTTCTGAGATTTCTGACTTCTAACAAATACTAGAATGTTACTGATATCATCAATAGGATATTCATATACTGGTTTGGTAAATTTGAAATGGGGAAATCAGTAGACAGATGGATAATAATGTTACTGGAAGCTGGAGCCCATTATAACTGCAAAGATCCAGAAGGGGATACAAATGATGAAATGTTCATCATTAACTTGATATGCATACTTTTGTATTTGCGTCACAACATTGCAGACAAGTATGTAATGGGCGCAACTTGCATCATGGTGACACATTGTGAGTTTTATCATTTTTACCAGACATAGTCTCCTGTGAACACTCGTGATCATAGCATCTGTTATTGAAGCTTCCACAAAAGGAAACTCTAACCTGGAAAATGGACATCTAAGATGCAGTATGGATTTAAGGCACTCATTCGATGATAGTGAAAGTGTCCTTGGGCTCAGAGAAAGTTGTTTGCATTACCTTGAGATATACCATGGATAATCTTCTAAAATATGAAACCACTAAACGTGTTCTCTTTGGGAGCCATGATCATTAATCCTAATGATCCAAAGATAGAAGCCCCAATATAATGGATTGATGCAAGTAGCACCGATCAGCATTGATGAAGGATTCCATCTAGATAACACAATTCCTGTGCTTATATCTAGTTGCTTTTGCAGAAAGAAGTCTTCCCTGCAAATAATTATAAAACAATTTCTTGCTGGTTTTCATTTTACTGGGTTTTTACTCAAGGCGTGCCAATTATAGTCTAATTATAAGGCATGGTTTTTTGAGCATTCCAAACTGTTCCAACAAGCGATAAATTATAGAGCTGCTATTGCCCCAATTATGTAATCAGACAAGCAGAAATATGCACTGCAAGTTTAATTACATATTAATAAAGGCAATAATACTTGCCATTAAGAAGAAAGGAGGAGGGGAACCACCAAAGTTTTCTTCATTGTGAGAGCATACTTACCGTATGTGCCAAAGAGAAAGCTCTTCTCCTTCTCCTTCTCCTTCTCCTTCTCCTTCTCCTTCTCCTTCTCCTTCTCCTTCTCCTTCTCCTTCTCCTTCTCCTTCTCCTTCTCCTTCATTGACTTTTTTTGGCAGGAAAAGTCATCCTGCCTAGGAATTCTTGGAGTTGAAATCCATCGTATTTGAATATCATGAGATTGTGGAAGAATAGTCTTTGGAAAATGCAACAGTGTCCAGGATCCTCAAAGAAGCTCTGATTGGGCTATAAGAAAATAAATGTTCTATATTCTGTGGATAAAAAATTGCTTTGCAGCTTTTCTGCATAGCATCTATTTTTCATTTCCACAAATCCAGCAGCTGGGTCTTTCATTGAAGCCTTGCAGGTGCACTCAGAGTAGGTCAAATTTCTCTCTTATGCAATTTCCATCCTATTTCTCTATAAAAATTAATTGACTGGCTTCCAAAAGAAGCAATCAAAATGGATTATTAATTTCTGATGCACATTCAAGTAGAATTTCCCTGTAAAGTGTTAAAAAAAGTGCTGAGTCAACCTCTTTCTTAGCAAAAGAAAGGCACTAGGAACAATTTTGGAGGAAAGGGGCAACATTAATAGTGACTTAAAGGTACAGGTCAGATATTCCAGGTTGCATCAGTTTGGTTCGGATTGCCCAATGAATACTAAATCCTATTGAAATCAACAAAAGCGATTCTGAGTAACTCAGTCTCCCTACCATTGTAAGGAAGTTCCAAACATTTTGATTCTACAAAGAATCAAATCATTTCTGGATAAGAGTTCTTAGGGGATGCAAATATAAACTAATGGGTATCCACAACATACAGCAATAAGGATCCTCCTCAAGATGCCAAACCCTTTTGATATGCCCTAGCCCTAATGCACGGCTGTCAAACTTCTTGCCGGATGCATCACATGATGGCCACGCTCATGGCTGGTTTAGCAAAGGGGGGAAGTCCCAATATGTCATCTGATGCCACTGTGACTGCATCTGCCCTTTGTACAAAGCACATTGAAATTAGCCAATAAAGGTATTAGGGTGGGGAAAGGCCATGTAAGTAAATGTTCTTTCACTGGATAAACAATCCACAATAACTTGCCTTAGTAAATTGGCGGATCTCAGCTTTGCTCATAAATTCTTGGTGCACCCCATAGGACCAGTTGAGCCTAGTTCATGTATTGCATTACAGTAGATTTAGTCATTTTGTCTCTCCAAATCAGGAGATTAGAAACCATCCTTTTTGTTGTGTTCACTTTTGTTCAGCCTTTGACCTATATCTGGTTCTGCTTCCCTCCATTCTACCTTATTTCCTAACCTACCTAATGGTATACATCTAAATCAGGACTCTTAGACAATGCCTCCCAGGCAGGAATGGGTGAATCTGTCCAGTTTGAATTTATTTATTTTCTCATGTTTCATTTTTCAAACATGAAGTGTATGCCGTTCCTTTTCTGCCTCAATTTGAGGATTTCTTTCTCTCTTTTTTCTTTAACCATTAAAAAAAATTCATATATCTTTTTGTGTGTACTTCTCTTCACACTTTCATGGCTTTTGTGCACAGGTTCTCCAATGTATGTATATAGTTATACAGACCTTTCTCCCATAAACATTTGTATTTATTTGTAAATTGTACAGAACAATTTACAGTAGGCCATTGCACAGTCCCTCACCTCAAAAAGACACAGCCAAATTGATTGACAATTGGTGGTGAGAGTTTTCTGAGGTGTTTGGGAAAAATTAAATGGGAGATTGCAGCAGGAAGCCTCTGAGGGACATATCCTTCTAATCCTCTACTTTGAATTCACTTTACAGCAATATTATCACTCTGACACAAAAAGCATACTAGCATGATTTTGACAGCATTTTTTTTCACATTTAAAGGAAATATCTAACCCTGACACATTATGTTTGGGAAATATGAAATGAGTAAAAATGCATTTTAAAATGTATAGAGGAAGCCATTTTGTATCGAACTTCTGTCTGGCAATTCATAAAGCACAGTCTAGCCACAGTCTAACAACTAGACAATTTATTATAGTCAAGAACAGCCCTTCACATTGTTCATCTTCAAATGATGGCAAAATGAAAATATGTGGAGTTCTGATTGATGTTACTCACCATTATTACATTATTGCTATGAAACTAACTAGTTTTTACATTGTTTTATACTGGAAATGTAAACAACTAAGAGCTAGTTTGGTCTAGTGGTTAAAGCACCAGGCTAGAAACTAGGAGACTGTGAGTTCTAGTCCTGCCTTAGGAATGAAAGCTGTTTGGGTGACTTTGGGCCAGTCACTCACTCTTAGCTCAGCTCAACCTCACTGGTCTGTTGTTATGGGGAAAAATAAGTTTCTCTGTTGTGCCTTCTGAAACAACTTCCCACCAGAAATTCTACAGCTGCCACCCTGATCATGTTCAAAAAATCCTTGGAAATACAATTATTCTCCTGGTCCTTAGGAAAAGGTGGGTGCCAAGTTCCTGTAGAGCATTTTATTTGTTAATCATTTGTCTTCTCCCAGGCAGTCATGATTTTTAGCTTTGTTGTCAGTGCTGTTCTGCTTTTAAACTGCTCAGAGTCTTGTATAAACAAACAAACAAACACATTTTCACTATAGACCTGGATGAAAAGACAACAACGTGAATTCAAGCATATAATTAAAATTCCATATACCGTAGGTGGCATAACTGAGCCATAAGAATGCTTTCAATAGATCCTAATTATGAGGAGTTTTATTACAATGATCATTTTTTAAAAAACAAAAAAATCAGTAATGGTCTAAATATGTACAAGAATTACATTTTTGGTGGAAGATTTTTTTTACCAGTTAATTTATGTATAAATATTCAGCTGCCAGTTATCAAGATGAAAACCAGCGTGGTTCCTTATTTGTTTATAGCTTTTGTATTTAAAACTGTTTTAAATTGTCTGCAGCACAGTTTTTAAAGCAATATAAATATCAACGATGTTATGTTTATTTAATGTTGGGGGTTTTTTTGTATCTGCCTTCCAGGAAGTGAAGTTGATCTATGATTAAGTCCTTCTCTCCTCCAGAGAACCCTACAAGATCTCTGTGAAGTAGGCTGAGCCAGGGTTCTGAAATCCAGCAGGTTCTGACAGGTTCTGGAGAACTGGTAGCGGAAATTTTGAACAGTTCAGAGAACTGACAAATACCTTCTCTGGCTGACCCCAGTGTGGGGTGGGAATGGAGATTTTGCAATATCCTTCCCCCAGGAGTGGGGAGGGAATGGGGATTTTGCAGTATCCTTCCCCTGCCACACCCACCAAGCCACGCCCACCAAGCCATGCCCACAGAACCAGTAGTAAAAGAATTTGGATTTCATCACTGGGCTGAGCTAATGGTCCTTCAGTGAGCATGCCTTTTTCAATAGGATTCTGCTGATCCCAGTCAATAACATGTTTTCCCAAAAACAAGACCTAGTCTTATATTTTCTTGAACCCTGAAATAAGCGCTTGGCCTTATTTTTGGGAAGATCTTATTATTTTGGGATGTGTGGAGCAAGATGGGGCTCCTCTTGCCATCTTACCTGATTTGCAACTCTGCATTTAAATATTTTTCGGGAGGGCTTATTTTCAGGGGAAGGCTAGTTTTAGCGCATGCACTCAAAAGCCTGATTGGGCTTATTATCAAGGGATGTCTTACTTTCAGGAAAACAGGGTAGTTTCATACTCTGTGGCCACTGTATACATAAGATATACTTCACACTTACATGTGACCTGCAAATCAATAAAAGTCAGATTAGAGCATCTATCTTTGGGTCAATATTAGATCTGATGAATGTTTCTTTTCCTACAAAAATTAACAGGAAGACTCCAATTGTTTTTCTAAATCACTAACTTTGTCCAATTCAAAAAGAGAAGAAATAAAAAGGAAATTCCCAATCTGGATATTATATGAGAGTCAAGCAATCTTCTATTGTCCAAAGAACTTCAAGAGCAAGTAGTCTCAGGTAGCATAAGTAATGGCCAGGAACAATACGGGTACTGTAGCAGAGCCATACAGAGTTGTCAAGTTGTTTCTTACATATTTGGAAAAAATGCATCTTGATTTCAACAGGAATGAATGTATGTGCTAACAAGCCACGGGAATTAAGGAAGCTTTCTTTTTGGAATTAAATGTATGGAACCTATTGAGAGAAGTAGAAGTCCAACATTCTTGAAGCAATTGCTCCAACAAAATATATGTATAAAAGAATCAGAATGAAATCACCCATAGCCTAGAACAATATCCATCCTAATCATCTACCCTAGTTCCATGCTTTATTCCATTTTGGATCATCAAACGTCTCCTGGGTCACTCTTTTGATTCGGGGAAAAAAGAAAGAAATTCAAGCTGCACAAAAATGTATTCTGAAATATGATTTGATTTGTCTACAACAGCCAGGTGACCACCACCCACTTCATGGTTCCAGATTTTTATACTACATAGTCTAAGATATAACCAAACCAGTTTGAAAGAGATCAAGTTCCATCAGTGGTGGGTTCCTCCCGGTTCGGCCAAGCCGGTAGCAGTGATGATATGATGTCACCGAACCGGTTCTCTTTGTTAGGGAGCTGCCCGCCCCTGCATTATTCTTACCTTTTATTTGGCCCTGCCCCCAATCTATTTGCTGCCTCCCGAGTCCCAGCTGATCGGCTAGAAGGAAAAAAAACTATTTAAACTCTTGCCGCGGGTTTTCAAAGAGCCACCCTACAGCTGATCAGTGTTAAAAGTGTTAAAACTGTTAAAAGGCAGTGTGGTAGACCAGCGCACTCGAAAAACAAATGGATAGACCGGTGCCTCCAAAAACAAATGGGTAGACCGGTGCCTCCAAAAACAAATGGGTAGACCGAAACGCTCCAAGAACAAATGGGTAGATCGGTACAGCTCTGCAAGCAGTTAAAAGCCTGGTAGACCAGTACCTCTGCTAAATCCTAAAGAATTGTCACATGACCATCAAACCACGCTCACAAAATAAGTCACGCCCACAGAACCGGAAGTAAAAAAATTTAGAACCCACCCCTGAGTTCTATCCAAAGATAGTTTTGAATTCTTGCCTTAACTGTGAGATGTTGTTATTGCTTTAAAAAAAAGCTCTGTCTTTTAAAAAAAAAAAAGCATTTTCCACAGAAATATACTGTTCAGTTCTTTGCTGACTTAGGGAACACTATAACAACAAAGATATGGCCAAAAACATCCCATTTATCTTTGTAGTTGCTGGCAAAAATAATATCCACCTCCAGTAGCAGGAAACATAGCTTCCCATTCCTGCTACCGAGTGAGACCAACAATGGAGGCAAAACAATGTAATTTTTTAATATATTTTTTTGCTATTGAGAATGTATTTTTTGCTACATCCCGAATCTGTTTACTGCATCCTGAATCCTGAAAGTTTTAAGATGAAGAGTATCCATGATGGATCCATTGCCTGAAGTAGAAGAACCAGTTCATTTTCTCCTGTGCATCTGTCCTTAGTGTCACAACTTGTTCGTGAGATTCATTCAGTCACATTCAAACTTGTGGGATTTGATGCCAGCTCCTCTGAGATAAGTCAGACTTGGATACCAAAATTATTGCTATTAAAACTACTTTTATTAAAGAGTTACAGTAAGAAAAACTTGCAAATCTGAATGTGCCTCTCCACTCCCTGCCTATATCCAAAAGACTGGGAAGGTCAAATCTGAGATATTTTCTCAAATTACGTTCCTGCTTCAGACTCAAATTTCTCTTATCTAACTATTGTCTTGGCTGCAGCTTTTATTCAAGGTTGTTCTCACAGCCCATTACAGAGCATGGCTCATTACAAAGGCTAGGAAAATCCTTCTTTTTTATTGTGCATATGACTTCAAAATCAAACTTTGAAGCAGTAAAGTACTTTATGTTGCTAATTGCTCCTATCCTTCAGAAATTAACTCATCTCCCTGCCTGTAAAGCAATACTTATTTAAAGACAGTGTGTTTATTCTACAGGTAGTCTTGGCTTTACAATGGCAATTGGCATTGGAATTTCCATCACTAAGTGATGTGATCATAAAACGTGATGTCACATGACCACGTCATTTAGTGGCGGCAATCTTGACAGTCCTGGTTGCCATCCTAATCCCAGGACTGCATGGATTGTAAAGTGAGGATCTCAATATGGGAAAAGGCAAGAGTCCCAGGCAAGCAAGCTGACAGGTGAAGCCTCCACTTGAGAGCTCTGGGCGAATGGGTAGGTGTCATGGGCAGGCACTACAAAGTGCAGACTAGTGGGTAAGTGCCACAGGCAAGCATTACAAAGTTCAAGTGGGTAAGTAGGCAAAAAAAGTGGCAGATATAAGAGCAACTTGTCACTTCCTGCTGACATCCTCATTGATTTTGTGGAATCCATCAGGAAAGATCACAAATGGCAATCAGGGATCCTGCAACCTTTGTAATAGCAATCTGGCTTTCAAGTGCCTGAATCATTATCATATGATCTGCATTGGCCACAGGTTTGAAGACGGGTCATAAGACCCCCTAGTTTAGCACCATCATAACTTTGAACGGTCACTAAATGAACAGTCATAATCTGAGGACTACCTGTATAAAGCAACTCTTTCCATAGTTCTACTAAATTTCTTAGAGTTAATCAAGGGCATTTATTACATTTAGCTGACACTATCATTTGTCTAGCCACTCACTGATTTTCTTCTTGGATCTTCTTTAGATCTTTTTTCCCTCCAGTCAAATCAACATGAACCCTCAAATTTGATCCCTAAGTGCACATTTAGTACTTTTCCTAAACCACATTGGAACTTGCATACCTTCAACAAGCAAAGCTGCCTAAATCTGGCTTGGGCCATCTCCCTTTTCCTTTCCCAAATCCCAACTCCAATGATTTTACCTGCCCACTCATTGTACTTCCTTTCTTACTTTCACTCAGTGTGAATCCTTTATCAACTCCTTGTTATTTTCCCAGGCTGAATTTATCACCTTCCAGGTATAGTTTGTGTATCTGGGAGATCACAAGACAAGAGGCCATATAGTATTTCAGGCAGCATCGTTCTGTCACACTGAGAAATCACAATACCCATTGGTCACCCAATCGTCTTCTTTACGGGTTGCTCTGAATACTTAATGACACATTTTGAAATAAATCTGACAATTCCCACGCTCCCTATAAAAGTCTCATCTTCAGAGAAAGATAAGTCAGGGGAAGAATCCAAAATCAGTGAATTCAGAAAACCTGGGTTTAAGTCATCAGGTATTCTGAACACTTTGGTTCTTATTTGGATTGGAGAGCAAACTGGATAAAATTACTTTATGTTATCTTATGGTGATATGAGCGGCTAATAAATTTTTAAAATTAAAATAAAAATAATTAAAATTAAAATTAAAGTTAAAATTAAAATTAAAATTAAAATTAAAATTAAAATTAAAATTAAAATTAAAATTAAAATTAAAATTAAAATTAAAATTAAAATTAAAATTAAAATTTAGCTTTGAGTTATAGGGGTTGAGGGACTTCCTAACTATTCTGAAAGGGCTTTTCCCATGCCAAGAGGGAATATTCTCCCTCTGAAGGATCAGATATGAATGTTTGCTATGTCAGTGTGGTGCTTAGGATTTGCCTATTTCCATCTACAAATGATTTGTCAACTTCATGATAAGGGCAGGACTGGCTACCATTCTCTCAGCAATGCTTGCCTCTTATTTAAACTATCGCAGTGGCCCCTGGGTGAAGGAGATCAGGGAATGGCAGCCAACACAGAATGTCACAGCTGGGCATCTGTGATACCCCTTGGCAAATCACGCAAGCTAAGTTGCTTGGCTCCCAATGTTAACTAACTGCATTATAACATGAATGTTAACTATTAATCCAAAGTTAATATTAACTTACATAAACATCAATTAATTACAAGTTAATGTAGTGCTGAGTATTACATGTATAGCTTAAACACCTCCTACTGGAAAGAATAGCTTCTTCCAAATATAGTTTCCTGGGACCTCCACACTGAAAACAAAGACTTTTCAAGTTTGCCATCTAGGAAAGGATCAAACAGCAAGGTTTTTTGTTTTTTTTTATGGCCGTGCCAACCCTCACCAATTCCCTCCTCAAAACATCCATGCAGCCTCTTCCTTCTCACACTTCAAGGGGGAGAAAAATGACATATTTTTACTCTACTGTTTTTCCGGGGTAGTGGCCACATTTAGCTTCCTGCCATATTTTAATTGCCAATGCCCTTTTAAATGATTTTTTAATTGATTTGGATGTGCTGTTGTCGTGATGTTTGACTATGATTTTTAAATAGCTGGAGATGTGTTTACATGTCTAATTTGATTCTTTTTTACTTGAATTTAAATCAGCAGCATCCACATCAGTGGTGGGTTCCTCCCGGTTCGGTCCGGTTCGGCCGAGCCGGTAGCGGTGACGATATGACGTCACCGAACCGGTTTCCCCCCCCACGCCCTCCCCCCCACCCCCCCACGTTATTCTTACCTTTTATTTGGTCCCACCCCCAATCTATTGCTGCCTCCTGAGTCCCAGTTGATGACTAGAGGGAAAAAAACTGTTTAAACTCTTGCTGCAGGGCTTCAAAGGGCTGTCCTACAGCTGATCAGTGTTAAAAGCAAACAAATGAGTCAGGTCGAAAGTGCGAGGACTGGTCGTAAGTGCGAGGACCTTCCAGAAATGACTCTGACCAGCTAGCCACGCCTACCTAGTCACATGACCTCCAAGCCACACCCACAAAATAAGCCACGCCCACAGAACCGGTAGTAAAAAAATTTAGAACCCACCACATGTATGACGCCTGACAAAAACAGAGTTGTGTGTCATTCTCATGCCTTTTGTATGTGTCTCATGATATTATACACCTTTTTAGAAGTGGCATATCATACTGTTTTTTTTTATTTTATATTATTTTCAGTACAGCAGCCACAGCTTATCTTAATTTTATGTACTGATTTTTTTGCTGACTTGTGATGTTTGACTTCTGGGCTGAAAGCCCACTCTATGTGTGTGTGTATGTGTGTGTGTGTGTGTGTGTGTGTGTCTGTGTACAACACACACAAACATAGGCCACAAAAGAAATATCTTAAATACTCTCTTAAGTAGTAATTTCACTTAATAGCCTAATGGTAGGGCTATCTTCATTAAAGATAGTAGTAGAGCAGAGGTGTCAAACATCACAGGTCAGCAAACATCACAGGTCAGCCCATGGGCCAGATGCATCACGCACAGGCCATGCCTACCCCAGCTCCGCGAAGGGAAAAATATCGCAATACATCACATGATGGCAACGTGACGCAGAGAGTTTGACACCCGTGTAGTAGAGTATACAAGGTCTGTCTCAGCCTCACCATAGAGAATCTCAGATCTAAAGAAAACAGGAGCAGGTGATAGGAGCAAAAATCCTGCTCGCCTGATGCGGCTGCCAGTTAGAAGCGATAAAATTGGTCAAGGCAAACAAATTGCCTCACCTGCTATGAGGCAGCGTCCCATGTAGCGAGAGGGAAATGTTCTTTATGCAACTTTGATTTGATTAGCCATCTTGGCTAAGCAAACAGAAAGACAGAATATATATTTCTTGGCCAAATAAATAAAGCGTGATTACTGGAAATGGGAATGAAATGGCTTTGAAACTACTACAAGGTGTTCAGAAAGCTTGATGTGGAATCTGCATCTATTTCATCTAGCAACAGATTGTTTGCTAATTCACAGAATGTGAGTGCAGATGCTACCCTTGGCCTGCCACCAATTTTGTGTACTCTGTGTTCTGTTGGAAAAGGCTGAGATTCAACACAATTTCTGTCAAAAGAAAAACAGTGCTCCCAGTCTTCCTTTCAGCTTTTATTTTCCATTTCCCCAGAAAGTGGGAAACTCCATAGCATTGCTAAAAGTTAGTTACACACGAGTTATCAAATCAAGCCTTTATTATGGCTTTGGGGCCAAAAGGCATAACAATAAAATAAGTACGTAGAACTGGAATTATTGATAAAACTTTAAAAAGCAATAAAATGTCATAAAATACATTATTATAGTAACTGTACTACAAATAGCATTGGCAATCACCAAAATTCTGAAAATGTCAACCTAAATATCTAAATGTCAACTGTAGGTAGGACCGTATGACAATTGACAATACAAAATCTGGCAACCTGGAAAGATATGTCGGGGCTTTTAGTCAGACAGAAGCAGAGACAGATACACATGTGCACTCTGCCAGGGTAGTTCTTTAAAATAAGATAAATATATCTCTTCCATGATTCTCTATAGAGAGAAACACAAAGGAACATATGGCTTAGGGATTCTACAGAGCCATCTCCACATAGGCATAAGCACGGCTGAAAAGGAATTTATTATTATTATTATTTCATGCCCAGAGAACTGAAAAAGTTAGTGCATCCAACCCGGCCAAGGTGGAAGCATGACAAAATTTCAGAGTGGGAATGGAAGAGAGGTAATATGAGGGCATGCCATTTGAGAAGAATCCATAAACAGTAGAGTTGGATACTAGGCTTCAACTGCTTTGAAAATCAACATCCCAGATACATTGTTTAAGATGATGTCTGGCATTTTCAAGCCCTAATGGATAGAGACCTTCCAAAGAAAGTCCAAAATACTGGAATCTGCTATTAGTTTTTGTTAAACAATTTCAAATGGTATCTGGTGACAGGCTGGATCCAAACTGACAGAAGAAGAAAAAACAATTAAATCAGAAATTAAAGCAATAGATAGGCTCCAGGCTGTGGCACACACAAAAACTAAACCTGTTTGTAACCATAAAGCAGCATTCTTGACACCTCTTGGAACTGGAAGTATTGCTTTTATAAATTTGGGCTGGACACATTTAGTTACACATGAGTATGACTTTACTTTAAAACAAAAACTTCATGATGTCTATAGTGGTTTGTCCAAGTTATATGGTACTTAAATCAAAGAGTTACTGTTCACACACAATGTCAGTTATAATCACTGGCCTATAAAATTTACCACATGACACAAGACAAGACAAATCTTTTTCTTCTCAGTGTTCCCTTAGTCAACATTGTGAACTCTACTCAAATTACTGCAAAGTTTTCTGGCAAGCTATGTTAGTCAAGTCAAAATCTGTGTGGTCTGTAATCTATTCATTACAGAACTGAAGTTGCATTTTACCTGTGTATGAATTTATATTTGGATCTAGTAAGAGTAGTGGGAGCTTCTGTGCTTTGTAAATTGGCATTGCCTAGCCAAACAACTCACAGCTTTTATTCAAATCTTGGAACTGGATAGCTGGCAAAGATTCCAGCGCTTCTTGTGTAGATTTGGGATGATTGCTACTTTCTCTATAATTATAAACATGAGCATAAGCCATGCATAACATGTCAAAATCCAATGTTCCATTTACACTTTGGCTAAAAACAGGTAATATACTGCATATAGACATCTCACCTGGCATCTACCAAGATCCGTGCCCCACCAGGCTGTTAATTTTGTTTTAGATTATACCAATTAAATGTAAAAACAATCAAATGGAAATACTGCAAAGCAAAGAATCACCCTCTACCATCTCACTCACCTAGACCCCTTAAACATTTAATGTATATATAATTTAGAGGCTTTGTTGGAAAAAGCTCATTTACTTATGAATAATGAAAATAAAAGAGAGAATAAATGCAAAAATTTTGGGCGATAGAGAAAAAACCCGGGTCACTAAAAAGAGAGGAAGGTAGCTTTCTGGTAAATAGGTAAATTTAAAACTAAATATACTACTTTGTGGACAGGAATGCACCCCCTCCTAGCAAAAGCTATTTTATAAGTTAAAATTCTAGATTCAAAATTCTAGATAAACCCACTGTTCCTGACTTTATGCTTATTAATTCTGACAGTTACAATTCCTAGATTATTTGGTTTTAAAATGAATGTAATGATGCTATGTTTTTGCTAGAGGGTGTCCCTTGTTCTCTGAAAAAAAGATAATTTGCCATACATCATATATGTGTCCACACAATCTCATTCCCATGCGTTTATGCAATAATTTCTATCTCAAAACTGAGATTCTTTTGGAGAACAATCTGAAACACCAGAGACAGCTCCTTCACTTTCCCTGCATTTCATGTAAATTAAATTCTCTCAAAAGAGTGCTAAGAAGCTGATTGAAACATCTGTCTGCTGGTGCTGGTGCTAGTGGACACAAGACAATTCAACTAAGCAATCTTGGAAGTATTCTGAAGGTGAAGGTTAAACGGTTTCCGTCTTAGTCCCAGAGAAACTTGGAAAGTATAAATTTATGAAAGCTTTTGCACTAAACTCAGAACCATTATGCAGAAAAGAGAAGTTTTATATGATTAGCTTCACAGAGGTGTTTTTTTTTTGTTTGTTTTTTGTTTTTTGCTAAATTGGTCTCTCAGCAGAGAGGCAGCCTTATCATTTCATGATATATGAACAATTATGGAATCAGAAAAGACCTTGGAAATCATTGCAGTCAATCGTGTTAAATGTAGGATTGAGCTACCAGGAATGAGAAGCCATTGTTTCCAGAAGTAGCCTGTCTATTGTTTAATAACTCCTACCTCTAAGAAGTATCTCCTAAATATTTAATCAAAAATTGCTTCCCTGAAATTGGAATGATTCTAATTTTGATTTCTGATGCTTATTAAGAATGAACCTCTATATGGTATACCTGGCAGTTCTCATATCTCCTTACAATATTGAATGAAATATTATTTTTTCTTTCCACCCTGATCATCTTTTTGACTCATTCTATCATCAATGTCTTCTTAAAATCTATTAGAATGGTATATGTAGTCCATTTTCCTTTAGGCTCTCACAGCAGAAATATATAGATGTTACATTAGGTCATACTCTCACATATGTTTTTTCCATAACTTTCACATTTTCTTCTATGCATTTCCAGAGTGCTGAGTTTCAAGACCAGGATAACTCCTAAAACCATGGCATTGTATATATAGTAGTTACCTAACTACAGTAGTTACCTAACTACTATATAAGTGCAAAGGTCCATGAGTTGAATTCCCAGTAGAGCAGGGGTGATATGACTCCGAGTGGCTAACAACAGTTAAAAACACAGCATAAAAACCATCAACAATCAACAAATTCATAATCAGCGGCTGAGATAAAGTTCCAAGCAACCATCAACCTAACATTTCAGGGGTTGTGCCATGCCCAGGGACACAGGCTCATCTTCAAACTTTTACAAAAGTCCAACAGGATGAGAGCTACTCTAACCTAATTTAGCTAATCTAAAGATGTTGGTCATTACCTTTAAAGGCCTTGATGGCATAGTCCAGGATATCTGAGGAACTGCCTTACCCTGATAGGACTAACCCACTTCACTTACTCTATTCCAATGAAAAGGGCCCTACTTTGGATCCCATCAGATCCTGTCAGCCAAGAAATTGTTTGGTTCTATATTCCAGACCAACAAAGTCATTTTGAATTTTGATTCCATCTTTCATGATGTTAGCTACCCTTTCCATATTTATGTCATTTGTACATTGCGCAAATATCCACTCTTTGCCAACACTCAAAATGCCTCATAAAAATATTAAATAGTCTGGTTTCTAGGACTGAGCCTTCCAACACTTCAACTGAGACTCAAGATGAGCAATAACTGGTAGGCTTTGTATCTTTGAAGTAATCCAGTTTCTTTTTATGCATCAAACAGATTGTCAGTTTTAATTGCCTGGCATGTCTTTTAAATATGTTGCACAGATATCTTTTAGGACAAAGGAAATGGTCCCATAAGTAGAAATGCTCATGCTGAATACAATACTTTTTCCTGGGCGATTTCCCTGAGTTCTTCAATTATTTAGGCCCCATATCAAAAGAAAAGTCAACACTGAAAACTTTGCGCTATATAAGCAATTGCTGAGGTGTGCATATTAAAGTTCTTCCCTTAAAAATTAATTTCATAATAATTCTTAGTTTGAAGAAATCTGCTGTATTTCTCAAATAGAAAATATATGTGGCTATGATTAATCATTGATTTCCTCATACATGAAATTATCTAGATCCAATAGTGAATTCTGCTCTCATGTAGTTTCCAAAAATGTTAAAAAAAATAAGGCACTACTTCTAAATGAACTTATGTCTACCATTGTTGTAATTTTGACCATCTCTCTTTAGGTTTCCATATTTTTTAAAAGTCTCATTGAAATCAATGAACACAAGTCAAGTGGGTGGGTTTTCCTTGGAATGAAAGACGTGCCTTCCTTCTTTACACACTATATTCCCAAACACAACATCAAAATGTACAGAGAGAGAGAGAAACTTTGTACAGTAAGTCCTTGACTTACGACCACAATTGAACCCAAAGTTTCTGTTGCTAAGTGAGACATATGTAAAGTGAATTCTGCCCCATTTTACAACCACATTTGTTAAGTGAATCACTGCAGTTGTTTAGTTAGTCACATGGTTGTTAAGTGACTCTGGCTCCCCCATTGACTTTGCTTGTCAGAAAGTCGCAAAAGGTGATCACATGATCCCGGGACACTGCAGCCATCATAAATATGAGTCAGTTGCCAAGAGTCTGAATTTTGATCATGTGAGCACAGGGATCTTGATCATGTGATCATGTGATCACAATTGTAAGTGTGAAAAATGATCATAAGTCACTATTTTCTGTACCATTGTAACTTTTAACAATCACTAAATGAATTGTTATAAGTCAAAGACTACCTGTAGTTATTTCATCATTTAAATTGGGTCTTATAGAAATGACAAATTATTGATTAAAAACTGTGACGGAGTTCTCATATGACATTATTAAGCTATTGATGAGTGCTAAGTTGGATGAGTGCTAAGCTATCAATTATAATATGTGGTTTATTAAATACTGCTTCATCTGACCCTCTGTCAATGTCTTTTGTGGCAGCTACAACACTTTAAGAGTCTCTCCTGCTCTCCACAAAATAAGTGTGGTCTGCTACTGATGTCATGTGGGTTTTTTGTGGTGTTTTTTTTTAAAAAAGGGTTTAATGTATATTCGTACACCACAAAGCTGTTCTTATACCTGCTGCTTTCGATTTGTTGTCTAGATTTTTCCTATATAGGTCAAGAATTTTGAGATAATTGTGTGCCATAGATGAAGAAGTCTCATCCTGATCTCCTTTGTGAAGATCAAAGATTAGTATTTGAAAAGGAGAGAGGGGAGGGGAGGGGAGGGGAGGGGAGGGGAGGGGAGGGGAGGGGAGAAGAGAAGAGAAGAGAAGAGAAGAGAAGAGAAGAGAAGAGAAGAGAAGAGAAGAGAAGAGAAGAGAAGAGAAGAGAAGAGAAGAGAAGAGGAAATAAATGGCAGGTGCCAGGCAATAGTAAAAAATATGTTAAAAATTTTTAACATAAAATATGTTAAAATAAGGCATGAAATGCCTTATTAACAAGTTAGAAAAAAGAAAATTATGACCCCATAAGAGAATAAAACAGAAGCCCATTTGGCACACATCCTAAAGAGAGAGGCAGGCTTAGCTTTTTCAAATAAAAGGAGAAAAGGGATTAAGCTGCTGTTCCCATATGATATTCTCAAGTATTCCCACTTACAGAATGTTTAGCAACACTCACAAGTCTACTGTATGACTATCACTGAGGCAAAGAAGAGCGGGTTATGTCTATCCGTGGGGGTCCTAACAGCTGTAAGTCTAAAAGCTGGATGTCTACAACAGGAGAAAATAACTCTATGGATTTTTGAAGAAGGGCTGAGAGAATTTAAATAAACTTGAATGAGGAAAAAAGGCAGAAAGGCAGTAAAAGAGGACAAACAGCTCAAGGACAAATATGCTAACATAAAAAAAAAAAAAAAGACCCAAGAGGTTTTTTGGGATCTGTGCTTGCTGAGCTATAGACAGTTTGGTACTGGGCTCAATGTAGATGGATAGCCCCTATGTGGGACTCACAGCAACCATGATGGAAAAGTCTTTTTCCTTCTTCTTTTGATTCAATAGCATCTCGGAGTTCAAGCCACTAGTATCTTTCATAGCCTTTATTTTCTACTTTAATTTACCTCACGGAGCTCATCCTTGCCCTGGCCACTTAAACCTGCATCTGCGGCTTGGTTATCCAGAATTTACTGTCACAGCAGCAAAACAAGACACATGAAAAACATGAAAAAAACTATAGCCCACCATTTTACTTCCCTGGATTAGCGTATTATTAACAATATGGATCTAAGAAATACAAATAAGTAAATCAATGGCACAACATATTGCTAAAAAAAAAATGTTTAGCAATTTTCTATGGCAGTGATGTTTTAATCAATCATAAATTTTATTGGCACTCATGAGACTTTCTGAGAAGAAAATGCAAAATAACTATGATTTTCAGGCAACGGCAGCAACAATGTATAAAATGCACATTTTTTTAGGAAAATGTCTGTCATTAATCACTAACATAACTTTCTGAAGCATCCAGTGGGATGTAATAAATATAGCTGTGCTATAGAAAAAAATATAGCTGCTAGGAGAAAGTCATGATTAATTTTTTCTCCCTACTAGGAAGTTCTAGAAAGAATGGCATTGCTGTGAAGAACATCTTCCTTTTCTTAACAATGTATTTTTTAAGGCTTGATATCTATTATGCTATTCCCAATCTTGATTTATAAATACAAAGAAAAGAGAAAATTTCTTGCAAATAATTCTTTTTAGAATGCGGCAAAGGTTACAAATTATCTTCATGCCTTATAGTGAGTGCTTTCATCTATTTACCCAGTAAGGATGAAGCACTTTTTGTGACCTTAGCATAGGTGGAGCAAGGGAAAATTAGTAAATTTTAGCACTGGATTTTGGAGGCCAAGTCAGCCCATCAGCCCAGTCAACGCTAGCAGTCATAGTTAGCAGCTCCCCAAAGTTTCAGGACGAAGATTTTTCCATCCATTTGAAGATACAAGGGACTGAAGAGGATTCCCATGGAAAGGTGATGGCTTATTAATGGGATATGGTCCTCCATTTTTTCAAAGCAAAGGTTTAATTCATGTCATCATCCAACACATTTGAGAGCAAAATTAACAAAATGTTATCTTTGAAGGCTGTCAACAGTTACTTCTCTGTCTTGTCAACAGAATTCAAACTTTATCACACTCTCAGCTCTAACTCTAAGGGCATCTTTCTGTTCCAACAGTTCCCCAGGATATGAAACCAAGATCAGTGTTGATATTCGACTGCCCACAACTCTGATTTGATGTTCAGCAGTCTATTTTCAAACTGAGCAAGAGAGAAAAGTACTTGAAGAGCTGCTGGTGGAAGGCTTTGTTTGCACTTCTAAAGTAAAAGCACCAAATAAGATGCTACTTCTTCTAAAACCACTAAAGAAAATCTCTTCCCACTATTATATAAAAGGCCCTTAATTTCTAGAATTAAAATCACCTCTGGACTTTGGAGGCTTATCTTCATCAAACTGAATTGAATTTCTCAGTGATTGAAAATTAATTCATCTCAAAGGAAACTGAATTTGTTATGTATGTATCTATTTTGTGCGGGAAATTCAAATGTTCAGTGAATTCTGATTGGCTCATGGTTGCCTCTGAAAAGTATATAAAGAGGACTGTCGCCTGTGTTTCTTCGCTGAAGTCTCACCCTGAGCTGTTGTCACTAGCTTGCTTGTGCCTCTCGTTATTCCCGCGCTACAACAGAATTCATTTTGATTCAAAGAATTATGATCACTTGGTAATTGATGAAAGTCAATACCTAGAACCTAATTTGCGGCTAATTATGAAATTGTGAATAAATAATTTATCTTTCAATATGCATTACTATAATGGCCTACTAGAAAAGAGTGTGTAGAAGTCATGGGAAACATCATTAAAGGTTTGAATTTATTGACTTTTTGAATTTTTATATCACTTTCCATCCAACAGGATGATTAAGTTGTTCTTCAGCATCTTCACATGAGGGCTACAAAATCACTTCATATTAGATGAAGAAACTTAAGAGAGAAATGGTAAGGAGCACAATCTCTCTTAACTTGTTCTGAATGAAGGATTCAGACAAATAACTCCCAAAACTAGTAGTTGGTTAAGCTAAAATATGAATAATTCTATAGAAACACTCAGTGGTGAAATCCAATTTTTTTTTACTACCAGTTCTGTGAGCGTGGCTTGGTGGGCATGGCAGGGGAAGGATACTGTAAAATCTCCATTCCCACCCCACTCCTGGGGGAAGGATACTGCAAAATCCCCATTCCCTCCCCACTCTTGGGGGATGGATACTGCAAAATCTCCATTCCCTCCCCACTCCAGGGGAAGGATACTGCAAAATCCCCATTCCCTCCCCACTCCTGGGGAAAGAATATTGCAAAATCTCCATTCCCTCCCCACTCCTGGGGGAAGGATATTGCAAAATCTCCATTCCCACCCCATTCTGGGATCAGCCAGAGGTGGTATTTGCCAGTTCTCTGAACTGCTCAAAATTTCTCAAAATTCAGTTCTCCAGAACCTGTCAGACCCTGCTGGATTTCACCCCTGGAAACACTGTATTTCTGTTGCTCAACTAAGCATGGAATTCAGCCAAGGTTTATTTTCCTCACCCCAAAAGGAAACAGCATCAAACTGAATAGAAAATGGCACATTAACCCACTTCCCAGTATTATAGAAAACTTTAATAATTTTCATTTTTCATACTTTGTTTAAGCAGCTTATGTACAGCATTGCACAAAGATTTAATTATAATCAGCTAATGAAACCATTTTGGGTTAATAAACACCCAGAAGGAGTGTATACAGATGCAAGGAGGCATAGTTTTCCATATAAATGAAATGCAAAGACAATGCATGTACTCTAGATAAAAAAATTGAATGCCTTTTAAAATAAATTCATAATATTAATTAACTCCTATTCAAGCAATTATTAAAAGGCTTCTGTTTTTTTCCAAACCCAGGGGTTGCTCTTAGTATTATGTTATCTGAATGTATTATTTTTCCACTCCTTTCTGCACCATAAAGCACAGATTTTTCTAAGCAGACAACCTTTTTAAGGAACAGACTGTTGCAGTTTTTTTTTTAATCTACCACAAAGATAGACAAACTTTCACAAAGATAGACAAACTTTCACAAAGATGGACAAACTTTCTTGAAGTCAGAAGAGTATTGCCATCACTCAATCTGGACAGGGCTTTTCTGATTATATTTTCGAATGTTCATTGCTGAAGAAATCATGCACACTTATACATCCACATCCCATTTCTTTTTGGATAAGCAAGATTGGCAAAGTGCAAAAATGAAATGAGCAACATTTTAAAAATTTAAAGGAAAAGATATGCGTTGAGCCTCCTCCAAACTGTAAGGAGGGCAGAGCGAAACAGACAGCTGAGACTGACAAAGCTCATTATGCCAGCTATGTACTTGAAAGGTGCAGCTGCACATGCTATGCACAAAATTTTTCAAAAGAAAATGGAAGAATTAAGAATTACTTTACGTGGGCAGTGGGTAGAAAAACTCAAAGTAGACAGGGTGCTGAATAAAATCCTAGTCTAATTAGGCTATTACCAGCCTGAAATTAAATCGGCAGATAGAGCGAGATAGATGCAGTTGATGGAATTTAAAATACAGCCAAGAAGAAAAAAAAAATAGAATTTTTAAACAACATTTTTTAAAAGTTGTGATAAAAGTATATCACAAATTGACATAGGTAGGATAGGATGGAATCTGAAACATGCATTTGGATAATGCTACCTGTGTTTTCCCGAAAATAAGACCTGTCTTATATTTTTTTTGAACCCCGAAATAAATGCTTGGCCTTATTTTCGAGGAGGTCTTATTATTTTGGAGCGTGTGGAACAAGATGGGGCTCCTCTTGCCAGCTCTGTCTCCCTAACCCTAACCAGAGGAAATGGCAACGACCGGCTGTGCATGCGTTTAAATATTTTTGGGGAGGTCTTATTTTTGGGGAAACAGGGTATGTATGTATGTATGCTGTATGGCTTAAGGAAATGCTGCAATGTTTTAAGACATTAAGAGCCTGGTGGCACAGCAGACTAATAGCCTGTTATTAACATTCAGCTGCCTGCAATTACTGCAAGTTTGAATCTCCCCAGGCTCAAGGTTGACTCAGCCTTCCACCCTTTCTAAGGTAGGTAAATTGAGGACCTAGTTTGTGGGGGCAATAAGATGACTTTGTATAAATATACAAAAGTATGAAGGCTATTGTTTAATGCATTGTAAGCCGCCCTGAGTCTCCGGAGAAGGGCGACATATAAATCAAATTAAAAAAAAAATGTTTTAGAGTAAGTTATTCTGTAATTACACTAGAAAGCCCAAAAGGACTGAAAATAATGCAGGAAAACAATCAAAGTGCTGGAATCATATGTACAAAAGAAGGTGTATTTGCTTCACATACATACACACATCAATAGCTGATAAAGGCAAATATTATAGCTTCCTATTCCCGTAGCCCCTTTCTTCCTAGATGCCATCAGGAAGAATATCAGTAATAATGAGTTTTTAAAAAACTTGTCTGAACACTCTACTATTATTATTATTTTTTTAATTTGATTTATATGCCGCCCTTCTCCGGAGACTCAGGGCGGCTTACAATGCGCTAAGCAATAGCCTTCATCCTTTTGTGTATTTATACAAAGTCAGCTTATTGCCCCCACAACTGGGTCCTCAATTTACCTACCTTAGAAAGGATGGAAGGCTGAGTCAACCTTGAGCCTGGCGAGATTCGAACCTGCAGTAATTGCAGGCAGCTGGTCTTAATAACAGGGTGCTTTAGACCACTATACTACCAAGGCTCTTAATTATATCCCATAACATCTCTGAGCTATCAGAGATTAAGCAGAGGAGGAAGAACAGCTGGTGAAATTTAATCAATTAATTGCTTACAATGTAATCAGCATTTGAACTGCTTCATGTGCAGAAAGAATTAAGCAAAGGAAGAGCGACCTGCCTGCCAGAATTACAGCCAGATCTCAGTATCATCTAAATGCCTTGCAGTGACTAATGGGGGACTGAGTGCAATGTTCATGGTTCTCGAGCCACCTCCCTTAACATACAGGCAATAACATAGCCCCCTCTTTCAGTCCTGGGGGTCAAACCCCCGCCCCCTTAGTCTCAGTGTGGTTGCACATATAGGTCAAGTACTGTTCATGCATTTTTTTTCAAGGACAGCTACAATTGTTTTGCTCACATCAGATGCTTTACTGCAACTTGTTAAATGAAGGCTTCCAAATTCACTTAAATCATCAGATGTAAACAACAAAGGGTGATGGGTATCTTTGTTGCAGAGATGTGAGTGAAAACTTGAACTGGCTTTTCACAGCAGCTTTCTGTAATTATAAACACACACACACACACACACACACCAGAGTCCTACAATCCATAGTATACTAGTTGCTGATGTGTTTTGAAGGGATCTTCTGTGGAGTGCAGGGCAAGCTGGTGTTTCCCTGAATTTCTTCAAAGTGCAAGTCAGCTAGCTAACAAGACATATCTTATTCCTTAAAAACAAGGTCCTGATATCCCACCAAAAGCTGTGTATAGATAAGCTGTAAGGAACAAAGCAGCAGTCAAGACTGCAACTTGCTCTAAATTGTATTCTTCTCAGATTGAGACAGGAAGTGATTTCAATCAATAAGAACAATTCTGCATCTTCCAATTCATTTGTGATGTAATTGAGAAAGAACAGCTATAAGGACACTCATGCATAGGAGCACATATCTGTCCATGGAAATATAAGTATGGCTGGGCGCAGTGGTAGGATTCAATTTTTTTAACAACCGGTTCTGTGGGCGTGGCTTAGTTGGGGTGTGGCTTGGTGGTCATGTGACCGGGTGGGCATGGCTAGCTGGTCATGTGACTGGGTGGGCATGGCTAGCTGGTCATGTGACTGGTGGGCGTGGCTATCTGCATAGGGACTACAGAGGGCTGAAAAAAGTCATTTCTGACTGGTCTTCGCGCTTTTGACCGGTCCTTGCACTTATGACCATCCTCACATTTATGCCCATTGCGGCATTCTTAACAACCGTGTCACTCATTTCACAACTGCTTCTCTTCACCATGGTGACAAGATAGGGCAAAAACGTAAAATGTGAGGACAGTCATAAATTCGAGGACTGGTCAAAAGTGCGAGGACCAGTCAGAAATAATTTTTTCAGCCCTCTGAGTAGTCCATATGCATAAAAGGATACAGCAATAGAGAGGGATGAAGGAAGGGAAGGGAAATTAGAGTAGGAGTGAGGGTAAGAGAGGGAGGAAGAGAGGAGGAGAAGGAGAAAGGAAGAGGAAGTAGGGAGGAGAAGAAGAAGGGGAGGAAGAGAAAGTAAGAAGGAAAGAAAAGAGAGAGGTGGTAGGTTTGAGGAGAAAGATTGCTGTACAATAAAAAAGATGAAAGGGAAGAAAGCCAACCCCAAGCAAATATAAAGATATTAAGATTAAGAATGAATTGTTAAACTTTAAAGAATAAAAGAGAACAAATATGAATAAATAGCAATAATTAGAAACACACATACAAACATACAATGTATTTTCTTTGAACAGAATATTTGGCCGGTTCACAAATTTAAACAGCGTTTAGTCATTTCAATTAAATTTACAATTTCTATATTTCCTTTTTGCCATATTTATTCCTCATCTATTTTTGTAAAAAAACAATATTACCCTTCATCCTCATCTCTAATCTTAATCAAATTCAATTTTTCCCTTCTATTCTATATTATACCCCTTACCATTGTCATCTATTTTTATATCCATCCTCACATTGGTTAATTATGTAATATTACAGTTGTTTAATATAAATTCAACATTTTAATATAAATCAATTAGTTATATAACTACCTTTTTTGTATATTAATCAATATGAACATGAATATTCCAATTATTTCCATGCAATCCAATTTCTTACAAATCAATTAATTATATTTACCAATAATAATAAACCAAATAATTTCCCCCATATATTCCTCCAAACCACAACTTAACCATTTCTGCTTTCAACACAATATACAATTAATAGTATCTCAAGTATTACAATTCCCTAGTTAAATAGTGCTTTTTTTCTTTTGTGTTTTAAAATCTTGAACTCTCCTCTTTTCCCCTAAATTTCCCATTGTTTGCACCTACCTTTTTTGGTGAGGAAAAAGAAAAGAAATCTGCCTGCCTAGTTTTCCAACGTTGCAACAACAGCAAAGCCAACAGCCTGCTTTACTTTCTGTTTCGTTTTTCAGCATAGCTAGGGGGGAAAAAATCAGCACTCTTTGCAAGCAAGCAGCAGAGCCCTGAGCAAAACAGCTGAGAGCAAATCAGCTGAGAGTCGGGAGCCGATCTAAGCAAGGGCTAATTAGCCTATGCTGAAGCTCCGCGGGCCAATAAAATTACAAAAAAACACCAAACCCTTTGTTAAATTGCTGGCTCGCCCGTCCCTCACCCACCACTATTTATTGGCAATAAATAGTGGTGCGGAGGGGCGGGGCAAGGGGCAGGGCGAGCCAGCAATTTAACAAAGGGTTCGGCCGAACCCCCTAGAACCGGCAGAATCCCACCACTGAATGGGTGTAAGTTCAAGACAGACTGCTCTAAAGTGAAAAAAAGGTATCATGCTTAAAAAACAAAACCAAATATCCTGGTACAAATAATAATAAAGTAAGATAATATGAAAAATAATATTAACCATGAGTGACCACTAACAGGATAATCAATTACTGAAATGCCATCAAAAGCAGTAGTACAATGTTCAAGGTATGCAGGATGTAAATAACTTACCTAGATAAATTATATCTCGAAGGACCTCTTATGGGCTATGAATGTTAACATGCTTGTGAAGAAGGCACAGAAGAGGCTGTAGTTCCTGAGAATGCTCAGGAAGATAAATTTATCTAAGCATCTATTTCTGTCCTACTATCGCAGCACCATTGAGAGTGTCCTGACATTCGGCGTTCTTGCATGGTATGGGAGCAGCTCTGTAGCAGATAAAAAAGCTCTACAGAGAATCATTAAAACTGCCCAAAATATCATCGGACTCCAGCTACCAGCCCTGGGTGACATCTTCAAATCTCACTGTTTGAGGAAGTTGCATAACATTCTCAGACACTCTTCCCATCCTCCTTACAATGTTTTGGACTGTTGTCTTCTGGCAGAAGATACAGAACAATTAAAACTCGGACCACACATTTTTTGAATAGTTTTTATCCCAGAGCTATAATTGCACTCAACCATGAACTAAAAGGCCACCATCAGTGAGCTGTTGGACAGCATTACTTGGTCTGTTGTGTGGATGTTTGGGTGATTCAGGGGTGGGGAAATTGTGGTGGGTGGGGGTGTGTTTGGGGATTGTTATGTGTGTTGGACCTGGTCTTTGGGTGTTAGATGAATTTCGTTATATGGGTATATTGTGTATATACGTACAATAACAATAAAGTTATAAAGTTGTTATTATTAAAATATGACTTTTAAGAAATAACTTTAATGGGCATTAGGCAAGCAGAGCCAAAAAAAAGGGGAAAAAAAGAGTTAACGAGACTAGGAATAAGGAAAATAAGGTAATTACCCTTCTAAAAGAGAATGTAACTTTCCATTATATTAAGTGTACATTTTCCTTTCTTCATAAAATGAATGAAGATTGCTCTGGTAATATATGTATACCAGTATTTTATATCTCTGAAATACAAATTCTGAAAGTACACTAATTTACTGAATCTTCCACAAATAAGATGTTACTTAGCCTGCCAAACTTCTCAAGCCATAGCAATGCTTATTATTACTTGTAGGCTTAGATCTGGATTATTGTTTTTTTTTCCTGGAATACTAATTGTGTACCTTTTTTTTTTTTTAATAAGGTTGGGTAGTGCCTCAAGGCTGGAGGCAAAAAGATGCTTCAAAGCATGCAAAGTATGCATGAAGCATCTGTCTGTAACTCCTCACAGCAACTGGGATCACACAGTTGCAAACTTCTGTGCTCTAACAGTTTCCACAGCTCTAGTATATGCATATATATACACACACTTTTTTTCCCTATGCATTTTTATTAACACCTTGTGATGGAAGAAGCAGAACTAATTCTGAATTCAGATTTTAAAAAAAGCAAGTGGTTGCTATTGTTATATATAGGTCCAGTATTATATGACAATTAACACCATAAATAAATGCTCTAATCTATTTTGAGTTGCAGTAACACGAGCATTGAAGCTAGATTGCTGGAAGTTGTTACCTTCTAAGTCTACCCAAGCCAATCCTTACAGAAGCACTGGCTCTGAACCTTATAATTCAAAAAAGGCAGAGACAAATAGGAACGAGTTCAGAGGTGAAGGTTATGGAAACCAAGCTCTGTGCCAATGATAAAAGGATCTGGGTTGTTTGGCATACAGAAGAAATCACTACAGGGAGAGATGAGATAGCATATAATAGCAATAGCACTTAGACTTATATACCACTTTACAGTGCTTTACAGCCCTCTCTAAGTGGTTTACACAGCTAGCCTATTGCCCCTCAACAATCTGGGTCCTCATTTTACTGACCTTGGAAGGATGGAAGGCTGGGTCAACCTTGAGTTGGCAGGCAGCAGAAGTAGCCTGCAGTTCTGCACTCTAATCAACTGTGCCATCCTGGCTCAGTATAAAGTAGAGTTATCATTAGATTAGATTTAGATTAGATTTTTATCCTGCCTTTATTACTTTATAAGTAACTCAAGGCATCAAACATACTTAATTCTTCTTCCTAAGAAGTATTAGGAAGAAGTACTTCCTAATACTTCTTCCCCATAACAAGAACACTATGAGGTGTGTTGGCCTGAGAGAGAGTGACTGACCCAAAGTCATCCAGCTCAGTAGTGGGTTTCACTTACCTTCGCTATTGGTTTGCAACTGTGAGCGTGCATGTGGTGCTTCTGCGTATGTGCAGAACCTTTTGCGCATGCGGAAAGTGTCTGTAATGACATCCAGGTGGGTGGGCAGAGCCTCCCGTTGCCGCCGCTACCCATTCGCCCGAACCAGGACAAACCAGTAGAAACCCACCACTGATGCAGCTGGCTTTCATGCCTAAGGCAGGACTAGAACTCACTATCATCTGGTTTCTAAGCTAATGCCTTAACCACTACAACAAATGGGTCTATTATTATCTATTGTTCTCTATTACCCCACAGCACAAGAACTTCCTGATTATAGAAGGTGGTAGTCAATGGCACAAAAATTGCCATGTGCATTGATAAATTATCAGATGAAATTAACTGAATTCATAAACACTTATCCCATATTATAAATTTGATAAATTTTAAAAGGTACCTAGCAGACTCTTCTGCTTGTTGGCTATCGAAGACAAACAGGGCTCTCCTCCAACAGTGTTTACCATATGAAACATAAGGAGAATTTTACTACTGGCACATAAATATAATTTCATTTCAAAAGCAAAGAGATTAAGAAAAGCTATCATCGTATATAAAATTAGTGCTGTAATATTGCCATGCAAATTCTGATTATCATGCTAGACTTAACAGGATTAAAACCTTAACAAAAGCAAGATTCAGGAATTCTTTTCAGTGTTTGTACCAGGAAATTTCTCTCTGTGGTGGCATTTGCCATTTATTAAGATTTACCAAACAGATGCTGGTTCAGGAAATTGGGATGCTCCTTAAGAAGAAATCATCTCCATGCTAATTAGCAGCATATGTAATTACTAATACGGAAAGCTTCTGCAAGAGATGGAAACTTTTAGCCGAGACAGTAAATGATGTGAGAAAGGGTGTGTTTCATTTATCTGTTTAGAATTCTGACATAAAACTGTATCACACACTTTGTTTTTTGGTATATAATTTTTATTTAAAACTTTTAAACAAGAAAATAAATCTAACACAAGCTAAGGAAGAAAAAAGAAAAAGAACTCAAAGAAAAGGAAAAAAGAAAAAAAGTTGAAGAAAAGAAAGGAAGAGAAAAAGATATCAAGAAATGGCTTCTTTTTTCAAAGCATTTTAAGTACAAATATATTTTAATTTCTCTACAGTTACATCGTATTACTCTTCTTTCTATAATCTATCCTATCTAAGTCACAAATCACAAATTATTTATTTTTACACAATAAGTCCATAAGAGACTTGCAGTCACCAATAAATGTAGATTATGTATTTTCTCTAATCAAAGAAGTCAATTTATCCATTTCAGCAAAATCTGTCAACTTCACCAGCCATTCCTTCATAGTGAGTAGGGTCGAATCTTTCCATCTCAGTGCATATAGTAATATCACCACAGTTATCATATATTGAAATAATCTTCCACTGCTTTTTTTCTAGCTATAAAACTACATCATGCATTTCAGCTGCATATTTGATTTTTTTTTAAAGCCTCTCTGAGAAGGATTGACATTTTATATATTAGGACACTGGTTGGTTGAGATCAACTGCCATAAATTCTGTCTAAATTACCAAGTCTCTTCTAAATCATTCCTTCCCTCTGAAAGCATTCTATCTATTCAAAATAAAAAGACGCCAAAATAATTAACTACATAAGACTTCTGCAGTATTGATGGTTCTTCCTTGAGGAATACATGATGTAAATATTACATGTTTTTTTTTCTGCCTGTTACTTTGAAAATAAATTGTATAGCTTGGGGGCTTTGTGTGGGAACACAAACAAGCTGGTTTAAAAGAAAAATATATTGTATGTTACATTGTTGATCAGTATGCATTAAATATGACTATATTTCCTGGCAATGGAAATAGTAAAAAAAAATCTGTGACTTCTATTTCAGATCATTTTCAGGGAAGCAATTTGGAGGTGAGAAGGGTAGTAAAGCAATGGTGAAATCTAAAATTTGTTACTACCGGTTCTGTGGGCGTGGCTTAGTGGGGGGGTTAATATGACTGGTGGGCGATGCCAACATTTTTTAAAAAAACTTTGAAAACCATTTTTTCTACAACCTCTTTGGCCGAAGAGGTTGTAAAAAAAAATGCTTTTAAAAGCCTCTAATGATCCCAGCTGAGTTGCCTGATCAGCAGAGGCTTTTAAAAGAGAAAAAAGCCTCTGCCGATCAGGCAACTCAGCTGGGATCGTCAGAGGCTTTTAAAAGCATTTTTTCTAAAAACTCTTCGGCCGAAAAGGTTGTAGAAAAAATGCTTTTAAAAATAAAAAAAGCCTCTGATGATCGCGCAGTTCAGCTGGGCATGGGGGGGGGCAGGGATTTTTGCTACCGGTTCTCCGAACCACCCTCCATCACTACCGGATTGGGCAATCCAGTCCGAACCGGGAGCATTTCACCCCTGTAGTAAAGGTAAGTGCTTGACTGCAATTTGTACCATTCTTTAGTCTTAAAAAAAAAAAAAGAAATTATGAAAGTTACAAATGAGAAGCAGAAGATTCCCTTATGAATGAAGGCGAATATACCTGTCCCAGGATAATGCTGCAGGATCCAATCTGGGTCAGTCCCAGGGACTAGAGGTTTAGTCTTCCGAGCTTTTGGACGTGTGCTGGAGCTCATTCTTAGGGAACTTTTCTCTAGCAGAGTTCCTCTAGCAGAAGTTTCCTTATTGTGGGTCCATATATATTTATTTAAGGAATTACTATGTCCACCTATCTCAGTGATGGTTTACCTTTTTAGTGCCAAGTGTCCAAAGCGCGCACGTGGAAAAATGCACGTGCACATCCCCAAACACCTAAAATGCAATGCAAGCACATACACCCATGCATGTGCCCCACCCCCATGCATGCATGCACGTCCCCATGCCCAGCTTTGGCTTCCAGGTTCGTGCAGGAAGCTTTCCAGGCCCAAAATGACGTATGGGAGGTGCGCATGTGTGAACCCCCAAAATGCAATGCGAGCACCCCCGTGCATACATCCTGCCCCCACCCCCATACATGCCAATGCATGTCCTCTGCGTGTGCCCTGCCCCCCACGCATGCATGGCTGAGACCCTAAAATCAGTGGGAGGCACACGCACATGCGTGGTAGAACTGGGCTGAGGTGACAGCTGGCATGCCCGCAGGAAGGGCTCTGCATGCCACCTGTGGCATGTGTGCCATAGGTTTGCCATCAAGGACCTATCTCCTATAATTGCCGCAACTGACAGAAGCAACTTAAAATCATATCACCCATCTGAGATGGCATAGTATCAGATGACATCCAGGTCTTGACCCTCAGGCACAATTTTTAGATTGATTCCCAAGAATGACATACCATAAATCTCCTGTATCTGTTTTCCTAGTTGCTCCCCTACCTATCACTTGCAAATCAGTTGTCTCAATATTGAGCTTCAAGCAGCTCACCATCATTCAGGTGCAAGCATCAGCTCTGCATTGAAACAGCATGGACACAATGCTATCCAAATTCAAACCAATGGAATATAAATCTGGATATCACCGATTACCAGAACCCCTGAAATTTAACAAGATTTTCCAGTGGTTGCTCTTACTATTAAATATGAAAGTAATGAACTCCATAGAATTTTGCAGAGACAAGGCAAGGGAAGTGTTCATCTTTATTAACCAGATCTACTCTGCCAACATGAGAGGAATTGGGTAAAAATTTGGCCAACCCATGGTCAATAGTATTGAATGCCGTCAGTGGATCTGACAGATGGCCTTTGCCCACTGACAAAAGGAAGTCACAAAAGAGTTCTAATCCCAGACTGATTTTGATTGAAAAATCCAATTCAGATAGATCTGAGCATCTCAAGCACCATATTTACATTTAACTTCCCTAAAAATGGGGTAGCGGCGGGCAAACATTTGTTGATGAACTTGAGCATACAGAAGAACCAATATGTGCTTGCTCAGTAACTTTAGATTTGCAATTTCAAACCAGAGAGAGAGAGAGAGAGAGAGAGAGAGAGAGAGAGAGACTATCCATCCTTAAAGGAGGCATTAATCTCTATCCTCGTGAATAGATCAATCACCTGTCAGGTAGACTGAAGCAGCCAAGATCAACCTGAGATACTTCAGAATTCCATCTAGTTCTATTAATCAGTCTTCCTGAAACAGCCCAGAGAAAGTCCAATTCTGCTGTTTTTCAGATATAAATCTGTAATGAGAACTAGAGGAAAGCAAGTTCTAATCTGACCTTAACAGAAAAGGAAGGGGAAAATTCTCCAAGCACTGAATGGATAGTTCTGTTTGGGTTATTTAACAGATTGAATTTAGTAGACTATGCAGAACTCTAAAGAAGCCTTCTAAATGATTCTTTGTCATGTTTATAAGAAAAGCTTCTTTACCATCACAAGAGCCCTAACATATTGCAAGCAAAATGCAATAAGGCATGCACAATAAGCACAGGAGAAAATAAATCTCCAGAACACTTCAGTCTTTATTGCTTCTATTTCATTTTTCAGAGGTCATCCAACTAGACGGGTGAATTATGAGAATATCCCTGAGTAAGAAACTACTTGGGAACCAGTCAGCTATGATGTGATAAGTAGAATGCTGGCCAAAAGGCTGGGACTCTTGAAGGCTCATTGAGTAAGGTGAAAATTGCCACATCCGACTTGCTTCTTGGGTAAAGCTAATGGAGGAAGTTTTTCTTAAATCAGGCATTGCAGTAGATAATGATTGGTCTTTGACAAAAGGATCAGTCTGCACTCACCCACTAAGAAATTTGTTGACAAACCACATCTAAATCACCTCAAATACAAATATTTTTATATATTCTGTAAGAACTGTAAAGAAAATATAGTCTCCCAAAAATGCATATTACAGATTATAATTGTCAATAGTATTCTTAGTAAAAGTATCCAGGACCAACAATCCTGGGGACTTCAGAAGTAGGTCTAATAAAATTTTGTTTAGTTAAGAGATAACTGTCACGGTTCCGACTGATGAACCCAACCAAGCAAGCACTCTTGAGAAGATCGAATCTCTTTATGCAAAACTTTAATGGGTACATCGTTTTTGCACAGAATGAAATCAAAAACCAGCTCTGGCTAATTCCCGTGCAATTCAATATAATTAAAGTATAGAATCCTCCCTCTTTCCTATTAGTGCAGGTCACATTGTCCAATTGAGTGTCACAATATCGTTCTGAGAAAATATCTTGAAAGTCTGGCAAACACCTGCTGACGTGACCTTGGTTCCCATGGCTTGACTGCTTGATGTTTAAAATCCACATTCCAATTCTCCATTCCTTCCCCCCGTAGTTTGTTGACAAGCTGAGAAGCAGTAAAAGTGAAAGCAGCCCAAATACATTTTGAAGTTTGACATGAATGATATGTTGAGTATAGAAATATTCAAGTGAGAAATGAAATAATATTGTATTGTTCTGGTAAGACATCTTGAGCTTCAAAGAATTTTGTACCTGATTTAGAAACCAATCTGCAATGTAAAGTGCTCTGTTTCATTGGAGCACCAACTATCTGTTTCAAATAAGATGAGCCAATGGTAATCTAACAAGTCTCACTGATAACAAGTAGATTCATGATCAAATAATGTATAGTAGTAGTTTTATGACTATTCACTTAACATTAACTACAATCAAAGAGAGACAGAAAAGTCTTCACAAATTACTGATTGGGACTGATCATGAACTTCTCAGAGTTTGAAATTGGATATTGCCAGCCTGTAACAAGGAAGCCAATGGACACTCTGCCACTTGAGGCAGTTTCTATAACTAATGATTTTGATTCAGCAAAGGTGGGGGAGGGAGGGATTTAAACTTTGGCCAAGTGCCCAGCCCTGAAACAAGATGGTGGTTAAAATGAGCCATATGATCCAAATCCTTGAAGACAATTGTGTCAACTCCATTGTTTATTTATTTATTTGTTTGTTTGTTTGTTTGTTTGTTTGTTTGTTTATTAAATTTTTTATACCGCCCCCTCTCCTGAAGGACTCGGGGCGGTGAACAGCCAAAATTAAAAAACATACAATATAAACATTAAAATACTATAAAAAACAAAATTAAATTTATATTAGCTTCCCCCAATTTAAAACCCCTTACCCATAAAATTCAGCAATTAAAAGATTTTTAACCCAGCCCGGCTTACTGAAATAAAAAAGTCTTCAGAGCCCGGCGGAAGGTCCAGAGGTCCGGGATCAGTCGTATCCCTGGGGATAGCTCATTCCAGAGGGTGGGTGCCCCCACAGAGAAGGCTCTTCCCCAGGGGGTCGCCAGCCGACATTGCCTGACTGACGGCACCCTGAGGAGGCCTTCTCTGTGGGAGCGTATTGGCTGGTGGGAGGTTATCGGTGGCAGAAGGTGGTCTCGTAAATAACCGGGCCCTAAACCATGGAGCGCTTTGAAGATGAGAACCAATACCTTGAAGCGCACAAGGCCAGAGAATCTTGCTATAGAAAGACATTCCTGAGAACTTCTTCCTTGTTGGAAATAGTTGTCTTCCTTTCAACTTGCTTTCTGTTGACTTGAAGCTTCTAGTTCTTTCTGACTCCTTTCCCTGTGGATTGATAACCAGATTTGGACCCTGGGATTCAGTTCCTTAAGTTTCTCTGGCTCTGAATGTTGCAATTATCAGCCAATGGCTTTATCTCCTTCAGCTATTTCTATGGATTCTCTTATTCTTTGCTCCAGATTTTAGACAAGAACTAGCAAAATCTCTCACTGAATATAAGTATTTGCTTTATTTATAACCTTCAACCTACATGTTGAATTGTTGTATTAGTTCAGCTAATAAAGCAACTGGAACCAACAGGTAAATTCCCTCATCCTGCCTTTTCGCAGCTCAGAATGGTACCAGATTGTGGCTGAAGATAGTGTAGCAAGTCCAAAAATCTCTGCTTCTGCTCTTGCTTGTTCTACCTCCTGGCAAAATTTATTTATTTATTTATTTATTTGTTTCAATTTCTATACCGCCCTTCTCCAAATAGGACTCAGGGCGGTGAACAGCCAAAGTAAAAAACAGGACATACAAAATTTAAAAACAGTTTAAAATAATTAAATATTTTGGCCGTAAATTAAAACAATCCAATTTAAAATTTAACTCAAGCCAGCCCAGCTAGTTGAAATAAATAGGTCTTCAGGGCCCGATGAAAAATCCGGAGGTCTGTTATTGTACGTATCTCTGGGGGGAGGTTGTTCCAGAGGGTGGGCGCCGCCACAGAGAAGGCTCTCCCCCTGGGGGTCGCCAGCCGACATTGTCTGGCAGACGGCACCCTGAGGAGGCCCACTCTGTGCGAGTGTACTGGCCGGTGGGAAGCTATTGGTGGCAGAAGGCGGTCTTGTAAATATCCTGGCCCTAAGCCATGGAGCGCTTTAAAGGTGGTCACCAACACCTTGAAGCGCACCCGGAAGACCACCGGGAGCCAGTGCAGCTCACGCAGGAGAGGTGTCACATGGGAGCGCCTCATCGCTCCCATAATCCCCTGCGCGGCCGCGTTCTGGACCAGCTGGAGCCTCCGGGTGCACCCCAGGGGGAGCCCCATGTAGAGAGCGTTGCAGTAGTCCAGGCGGGAAGTGACGAATGCCTGAGTGACTGTGCGTAGGGAGTCCCGATCTAGAAAGGGGCGCAAAATGACTCATTCTTCATCCCATAAATGACACAATTGGTTGCTGATAGCCAAGATGCAACAACTTTAGCCAGTTTATATGGTGTGTATCATACCAGGCCTATGCAAATGATTGACACCCACTCTATCTTTGTGGTGGATGCTTGTTTCTGTAAAAGCATGGCTATTCAAGGTCTCCTTCTTGGGCAGGAGAGCTGGGATATAGACATTGAATCAGAGAAATAATTGACTAGACAACTCTCACCAGCAAGGCAGTAGTAATGGCAGTAGTGGGGGGTTGTATTAGTAGAAGTAACAATAGTTTAACACATATAACTTTGGTCAGTATGAAATAAAATATCACATCAAGAGATTAATACAACACCACTTTAATTTTGAATCACAGCTAAAAGATAGCACTTCAGCAATTTGAATGAATTATATGTTTTAGAGCAAGAATGAGAACATCTGTCTGAATAAACATGCATTTTGTATAAAGCATTAATGCTTAAACCAGCTCCACAAAAACCCATAAAGTAGAAATGTTTTAGCACCTTTTTAAATGTTGGCAGTTGATGCCAGATGACAGGCACTAGATAGAAAAAAGCTCTCAAATGTGCTATGACTCATTGAGCCTTGTGTAAATAACTGGCTCTCATTAACCTCAGCAGCATACTATAAACTGATCTTTTAATAGTTCAGGATTGGCATTACAGGGAGGTAAGGATGGTTTGGACCTAGATCAAGGGCAAAGCAAGGCACTGGTAACCCATGCTGACTTCTGTGAGATTGGGGGGAACTGACCCTGAATCTTTCCGTAAAGGTTTTCTCTTTGATATTTCAGATTTTCAATTCAGGGATGCAATACCTTCATTTAACAGACCTGTGTTTTGAGGCATGTTAGGGGGGGAAAAGACAAAAGGCAATGCCATCTGATGGGAAGTAGCCCCCTTTTTTGAGACAGATCCAACAAGGAGAGATATGACTCAAAGTTTGCACTTTCTGATTTTTGTCAAATTAAGCCAATAGATAAATGAATATTTAATTGAAGAGTAATATTTTTGCCACCTGTTCCCCAACAGCATTTTTAAAATTTGTAACAAGAAAAAGAAAAAGGAGAAAGAGACATTGGAAATACATAGATGTTTAAAAACTTGTGACTGTCTTTATTATTGCTTCTTTTTTTAATATCAGACTTTATAAATGAAACAAAATGTAATTTATTCCTGTCATCTACTATAAGAAAAATGTTAATGACAGCAGTTTATTTAACTATTAGTCATTTTCGAGAAAATACAATAATCCTCTAATAATGTATCAACTGCTCAAGGTAGCATGGTTGAAAGCCAGTTCAGTTTTAATTACGGATATGTGATTTTCTATCATCTGAAATGTAATCTTTTGCTTCTGCAAAATATAAATCTGCTAAGATTATTCCTATATTTAATGAGCTGCAACAACACAGCAGTTTATTTTTCCAGCTGTAATTTTGCCATATGGGATTCAACCTTGCATACTACTTGATTTGAAATAGCCTGTTAAAATGTTTGGATTGAAGATAGCGCAAGAGACAGAGAAGATCAACCAAATGTCAATTGGAAGCCAACACATCTAATTTTTGCATTCGACCTTACGGCCTCATCATGCCATTATCATATAGAAAATCATTCCTTCCTTCCTTTGATTTGCTGCCCATCTCATGGCAAAGAAATGTTTTTTGCATATCTAGCATTGCTGCCCTAAAATGTCAAGATTCTTGGTGGATCCTATAGAACTTTAATAAGAATTTATTCCAAGCTGCTGTAGTCGTAATTTCATTATTAGTACAGCAAAATGTGACAATAACATTGGCTTTCAGTAGGTGAGGAATCTTTTTATTTGTTTGCTTGTTTGTTTGTGAATTATATGAACATTCCAAATGAGAAGTTACAATATAATTTGTCATGTCTGCTACCTTCACTACATCTCCAACCAAGCTAATCCCTGGCTTTTCAGCTGTTATCTTGAGAGCATTCTCACTTATTCCAACCTGGAATGCAAATGTTATATAAATTGCATTGTTGAATAACTGCAAACATGGTTGAATGCATTCAACCAAATACACTGTGGCTTCTTTTTATACCACTTTCCCAAAATTTTAGGCAGATGCTTTTATCCCCTAATCTACTTTAATTGCACAATTTCTGACACTTTTCCTCAAGCTTGCTTTGTAATCATTCTCTCTAGAGTTTAGAAAGTCAAATTAGTGGCTGTTGCTAAGTACTGAATGATGTTCTTAAAATATGCTACAAAACACATTTGTCCATTATTATTATATAGGTCACAATCATTAAGCAGGTTGTTTTTTGTAAACTGAATTGTTTTTAATGCATCAATATGGATATTCCTCAAAAGGAATAAGGTAGTAGCCACATTTAAAAAAAAAACAAAAAAACAGCAATCTAGAAATAATTGATATGTTCTAGTTGGTAGAAATGTGTGTGTTGAATAAGGAGTTTTGAATTACTAATGAGTAAACCAGAAAGAAATCCGATAATTGCACCCAAATTTGCCCTAAACAAGAGCTAGAACTAAGGTGCTGTAGAAGAGAATATATGTAGTACAAATTCATGATTGAACTATAAATTCCTTGGTGTTCTCTGAACATGGTTGTTTTTATAACGGTGTTTCATTAGTGTTGGAAAGGAGTGTAGTTTGCTCTCCATTATATACAGTAGCTCCTATCAGTGTTAGCAGAGATGGTGTTTTTTCCTAGGTAGTTCCTTGACTGGGCTATTGTTTATTGTTTGATTGCTTCTCTGGTCTTAATCCTGGTATTAATCTCTGCTTGTCAGTGTGTTGATTCCTTGCCAGGAAGTGTTCCGGTCTTTTGGTTTCCTTTTTAGCATTTTTATTGTACTGTTTTGAAATGTATGTAAATATTGCTTATTTCTATGTGCCTATTAATGGCTGATTTGTCTCATTGCCAAGCTTCCAGGAATTCCCTACCATTTTTAAATATAGCTTGGTTTAATTTTCCAACTGTCTTTCATAGTGGCTGTTACAATCCTTATACTGTATGTTGTAAATGACTCATGCTTTTTCTTCTTGGGCTACTGGATCTTTTGGTTTACTTAAGATATTTTGGAGGTCTTTGGTTGGTTTGTGTTCTGTGGAGATATCTTGTGTTGAAATAGACCATTGGTGATGTATGAGATGTTTTTGGATATAAGGCAGTATTATCTTTTCATAACTCATGTTGGTTATGCTGTAGTGGTTGTGTGGTTAGACACTTTTTGGTAAAGTTCTGTGTGTATCTATTTTGTTGGAAAATGTTATATAGGCAGTCTGTTTCCTCTTTCTGATTTCTGGCTTGCTGCACTGTGTTTGTGCTCATCTGAATAATGTCCTTGTACACATCCTTTTGTGGGAGGTTGGGTTGTTACTTTGGTAGTGGAGCACTTGGTGAATGTGGGTGGTTTTCGATAGACTTGTGTTTGTAATTTGTCCCTATTTCTTCTGCTGATGAGGATATCCAAGAAAGACTAGAATGTTACTGTTTTCTCCAACTGTTGTGAATTATATCCCTTTGAATGTGTTGTTCATAGTTTCACATGTCTTCTTTTTTATTAATATCTACATACCAGATCCATACTTTTGGCTGTATGTGTAGGAGTGCTATATTTTCTACACATTGCATTAGAGTCTCTGCTGAGTCCTGAAAGTGGTGATCCCATGGTTTGTTTGTTTTTTTAATTTGTTGGCATATTTGTCCATCAAATTTAAAGTAGGTAGTGAGACAGAAGTTGATGAGGTCCATGATTCTGGATATTTTGATTTTAGTGTATTTAGTAAAGTTAGATGTGTTGTACAGTGCCATGGATTCTTTTGCTAGTTCTGGCATAATAAAGAGTTCCATGACTTTGAACAAAACCATAGTCTCAACTTCCTCTATTATTCCTAAAGTAGTCAAGATAGTGCATATTATTTGCTGGGGAGACTTGAATATTTTAGCAGACAAATACCATTCATAGGAAGAGTGATAAGATATTGATAAGGCCTGACATCAAAATATTCAGAGTCTAGACTTCAATAGATTTTGAAGAGCCTGCAAGTCCATTGTCTTGATGTACCCAGAATTCCCCCATGACATGACATGCTGGGTGGGAAATCTTAGCACAACTTAAGAAACCAAGTTGAGTAAGTCTAAATTAATTCACCCATTAGACCATGTTTGTTTGCTACCTTGAAAGCTTCATGTGATGAAATATATGCCATAAAACAAAAGATCATTAGTAAATTTGTTACTTGTATGTTCTAATGGTGCTGTCAGAATAAAGAGGCCACAGGTACAGGATTTTTAAAGTCTTTAATGCCCATGAAAAGGCCCTGCCCACTTCAGTTCCTCCACGACACCATTATTCGCTCTGTCTCTCTCTCTCTCTTTTTCTTCCATTGCTTCTCACACATCCAAGAGAAATCCAGAGAAAAGCATCTTCTCTTTTCCCATGTGGAGCTACAGTTTCACTTGGCATATATAAGGAACTTTGGTGGCAGAGTGGTTGTGCAATATTGCAGGCAAACTCTTCCCACAGCCTGGAGTTTCATCCTGATGAGCTCAAGGTTGATTCAGCCTTCCATCCTTCCAAGGTTGGTAAAATGAGGACCCAGATTGTTGGGGACAACATGCAAATAATGCTTATATTGTAAACCACCCAGAGGGGGATGTAAAGTACCACGGGTAGGTATATAAGTCTAAATGCTATTGCTATTGGTGTATGGTGATATATAGCCTATTCCAGGATATGAACATCTTATGTACATTTAAAATTTTAGATTATATAAAAATGTTGAGATGGATCTTAGAAACATGAAGATATTTTTCATTGGGTTCCATGAACATTCCCAAAGCAGTTTTACAAACTGATTGTAAACATGTATTGCAGTTCCATTTGCCATATTTCCCTTCTTGAACTATATTTTTGCCCAGCAAATGATTCTGAAGTATAAAACCAGAAATTATGGCATTATTCATAAAGGTTATCCATGGGTAGAAATGGTGGTTTTTCTCTGAATAATACACATAAAGTGGCTTCATACCTTCAAAGTCACTGTGTGTATATAATTTCTGCTTTGAAAGAAGCAATTTACACACATGGTTGCCTGTTCTAAATCATAGTGTGCAGATACACATTCTATTGGGATGCCAATTCTTCAGTTCTAAACTTACTGTAAGGAGGAAAACCTGAAGTTTATGATGCTGTTGAGATGCAACCTCAACACAGGACATCTTAACTACATATTACCTTATTGTAGCTAGAAAAAAGAAATAGAACAACCATTATTACTAGTATCCCTTAGACCAGGGGTGTCAAAACTCGCAGCCCACAGGCCAGAAGTGTCATGTGTTGGCCATGCCCACCTCATTTTAGTGAAGGGGGAAAAAGTCGTGATATGTCACGTGACCATGTGACGATGTAAGTTTGACAACCCTGCCTTAGAAGTTCTCAAATGCTTAATTCAAACAGAAGTTTCCAAATTCTATTGATATTATTTAGACAAAATCCATTTCCAATTATTTTTCATCTTTCAGAAGTTTGGAAATGAACCAGGGGCCACATCAAAGAGGGTAACTTGGATAGCCACACCTCTTCATTCAACCTATAGGTTGCAAGGATTAAAACTCCCAGTGCACTCCCCACCCAGATAATCATTTAAGATTCCAAATAGTTTGTAAAGTTAAGTTTAAGCTATGAATTGAAACATACACGATTCAAATGAATTCTGGACCATGTTGGTCTGACAATACTACCTACTGAACGCAGATAAACCACTTCAAAGAACTAGCACTGTTACTGAAAAGCAGCACTTGTGTGCCTCAGCTTCCCACACTTCCTAAAAGTAAGGATTCAACATCTGCTTTTTCCAATTCAAGCTAGTAAGCACAGTCCTAAAGATGGCTTGTACTATCAAGGGATTAGGACACCAGCACACCAGTTCAGAAAGACCCCCAAGTAATGGACCTGTTCCTTCAGGCACTGGAGCAGGCAGAATCTCAGTGAACAAACAATAATTATGTCTTGCTAGACATAATTCAATTTTAGCTTGCTCTCACAAATCCAGACCTTTATAACCACCAAACACCAGGACATTACCAGCCAAACCCAGAACAGATGATATAAAACTGGCTATCATCATGACACTAACGGTACTGCATTTTGAACTGATGGATAATCTCACCCAGGGATTTCATGTAAATACTAAGCAGTAGGGGCAACAGGATTAACCACTGCAGCTCCCACAAGAGAGCAGTGGCTAAGTTTAACCTCTCCTATCATCAACCACTGCAACTGATCCACAAGGGTAGAGGAATAAAATCATTGTAAAACAGTTCTTGAAGTCAGATGAGAAGTATTCTATGGTCAATTTTATTAAAAGCCACTGAAAAACCTAACAGAACCAAGACAGGTACAGTACCTCCATCCAGATCTTGACAAAGATCATCCATTAGTGTGATCAAAGTTGATTGTATCTGTCACAGAATAACAGATACAATCAACTTTTGGTCACATTAATGGATGATCTTTGTCAGGACCTGGGAGGGGTAGTGTACCTGTCTTAGTTCTGTTAGATTTCTCAATGGCTTTAAAAAAAGAGAAATGCCACTCTTTGTTTTGCTTCTTTGCTTCTTTGTAATCCTATTTTACTTTTACCATAAGTAACTATGGTAAAAGTAATTATTTCTTGACTAAGAATAGATTACATGAGATTAAGTACAGAGGGTGCCTGATTATCTTCTTGATATAGTTCAGTTAATCTAGTAGAAACATCTCTACCCCATCCTTCTTTCTTGTTCCAGTCTTAGATGGGAAGAAATAATTAATCTGCCAAATAGACTGAAAAGTTCAACTCATTCCAAAAAGACAATATTTTGTAGCAGAAATTCCGACCATTTTTTAAAAGATAAGTTTGAGAATGTCAATCAAAACTTTGCTAACAATTCTAAAACTTTCTATAAACGAAATGATTCAAAGAAAAGTAGGCACTTCCACATTCTTCAAGTTCATCCTCCACAGAAACAGATTGCATGTCAAAAAAAAATAATCAGCCAGTGAATGTTTTAATACCTGAGAAAATGTATGGCAAGAAACTGCTTAAAGGACCTGACTACCATAGACAGAAGTTTTCAAAGTGAAATGAATCAAAGAAATTTGTAGACAGATTCCATTCCTGTCATAAGAGACATATTCAGTTTCATGAATAGGGCAAATAAATTAACCATATTGATTCTTTTATTCCTGCAAAGAAGTTAAGGGATAATTGTTCTCATTAATGTATGGTATTTTTCATCTCTTAGATCATTAAAATTAGCTTTTCTGGAATTGTTAGAAGTGATCCTCATTGGCTTGCAATTTCTTTACTGAAAATCTTTTTGGCTTTCAGTATCCAATATGTTCGGTTAGGCTTACTTGAATGCACTGAACTAGAACCGAACAAAGTAAGACTAAACATACCCATTTAGAAAGAAGCTCTATTTAGTTCAGTGACTAATTCCAAATGCTATTTTTCTGGCCATGAATTTTTAACTGGATAAGACCACATAGTTTATAGAATTACAGGCTTGTTTTGAAGGTAAATCCTCAAAGATATATTTATTTACTGAAATTCAAGGACTCTTCCTGCTGTTACGAAATAAGGATGGAAAATTTATTCTATGCAGATAAAAAACATAATATCTAAAAATAAGGACATCTCCACATATTTGGGGAAAAAAGAGTATAGATACTTTGATATACTCAATATGATACAGGGATAGGGAGAATATTGTCATAAATATCTCCCTTGTGTCTGACTTTTTCTGACACCGGGAAGATCAATAGCATAAAAAAGTTTTTTTAAAAAAAATAATCTCATATAAATATTGTCAGAAATGGAAAGATCTGTGCTTGTTTTCAATTTCCTATCTTTTACCTCTTTAAGTTACAGATCCTATATTAAGAATTATGTTCAAGGGCACATAAAAGGCACTTCTTTTCAGATCTCAGTATCTTTGGGTAATAATAAGGAACGGTGAGATCTAATGTAAAAATTAACTTTTAACCACACAGTTCCATGCATCCAGATTACAATACATAAATCACACAAGCATTTGTAGTAGTCGTATAATTCCCTGTTTGCTTTCATTCCAGGTTTCAACCCTGGCTACCTGCCCATAAATGGAAATTCATGGGCCAAAGCTTGTTAAAGAGACATCCAACTTAGCAGTAAGGAGAATTTTTCTGATAGTAAGAACAATTAATCAGGAATAGCTTGCATCCTGGAGTGGTAGATGCTCTATCACTGGAACTTTTCAAAAATAGACTGAATAACCATTTGACTGTGATGGTATGAGATCTCCTGCCTTGAGTAAGGGGTTGGACTACAAGACCTCTGAGATCCCTTCCAGCCCTATGATTCTATATTTTATGAAACTGCTCATAGAACAAATTTAAATAAGAATGAATTTGCTCTGTGTCATTCAGCCTTCAGACAGTCTTGCACTATGCAGTTGGGACCTGAGGGAGTCACTATGGAAGATAATTAGCCATACAAGAAGCTGCAAGTCAAAGATAGTGTGATTCATAACTTCCAGTGTAGAGCATGTAAAGGGCTTTTATACACTTGGGTATTTAAAGTCATGGTTTCTACTCCTAGCCTTGGGAATTAACAGATATTTGGTGTAGTAATTAGTAGCTTAAAGGTGAGAGCTTGTTGTCAATTTATATAAGTACCAGGTCTGACAGGGAAACCCCTGTCCTATTTTATCCTTGCAGATCAATAATCCTAATATCAGGCATGATTGTGATCATCATGTTGCAGATAATTTATCCTCAACTGCATTTACTTAGCCATGTATACCGAGGCATTTAAGAACTTCAACCAACTTTACCAAAAACCATCACAAGAAGTATTCCTAAAGAAATTGTATGGTAAATAATATAGACCTACATTAAAACGATCAAAGGGTATATTGAAGATAAATTGATTTTCATGAGGTTTATGGGCCATTATAAGAAATGATGGTAATAATGACACAAGAATGAGAAATAAAAATAATTTAATTAGTACAACTAGCCAAAGATTGGTGTGCAAGTACTGTATATGTTGTAGAACATGATTCAAAAGAGTTCAGAGCTCTTTATGAAGTTGTTCCAATCATGATTTGGGATGATGTGGCCAGCCTTGGATTATTAGACACATTTTTCCTAATTTTGGCTATTTTTTTGCATATTAAAAATCTGCTTTTTAAAACTAGCTAAACAGTGCCAGTCAAGAATAAAATTTCTTTTAGAACTTTTGTTGTTCAGTGAGCTAAAACAACAGATTGTGCTTATAGCCAGGACAGATGAGATTTTAGCTGGTTTTGTTAAAATAAAATGTGCAGTTGCACCGCACATTATTAAGAAGAGTAAGCAATGAGGTAAAGTTATTATCCTGCTAAACCAATACCTCAACTCAAAGCAAAAGGAGATTTTCTGTATTTCAAACAGGTGGTCCTTTCTGGCAGCTATAATTTTTGACCCAGCCCATTCATCCAAATGATGTGGAAAATAGCTCTGCCTGCACTATTGTACACACAGAGACACCAGGGCTTTGGCTATTTATTTAGGTACAAAGGTTAAGGAGGCCTCAAGGTAAGATTCTCTTTCTGTTCCTTTTGTGCCAATAACTGCTGTAAAGCAAGTACAAAGAATCCTTTTTTTCATAACAAGGATCAGTACGAACTACTTTCTAATTAAGCAGCCATCTTGCCTAACCAGAAGATTATGCTCAAGTATTAAAGCATACAAGGGAGCAAGAGACTAGGCCAGGGGTGTCAAACTCATGTCGTCACACGATGTATCATGACTTTTTCCCCCTTCGCTAAACCAGGTGTTGCTAGCATGTGATGCATCCGGCCCACAGGTCACAAGTTTAACACCTCTGGGCTAGACAATCACAGCAGATCACTCCATAACTGTAGAATCAGCCAATATTCAAGAGCAAAGTATCAAACCCACGGCTCACCTAAATTTCACTCTGGTTTCAAAGCAATCCTACCCTATTTTCCCCAAAATAAGACATCCCCTGAATATAAGCCCAATTGGGCTTTTGAGCACATGGCAATAAGGCCAAGCGCTTATTTCAGGGTTTAAAAAAATATAAGACAGGGTCTTATTCTCGGGAAAACACGGTACTAGCAATATAGATAGCAGAGCAACATGAGTACCCAAAATCCATATCTAGACATTTTCCATAATGCATTGACAAGCTAGTCTTTCTGTTGCCAGCTGTTTGATATGAGTGGTCTCCAAAGAGGAAGCTTTTGTGCGAGCAGCTTCCAGGGGTGCTGGAGTTCTGCATGATCATAGTTCCAGTTTGCAAGAAAGTCTCTGTATATAGAGTTGCAAATATCTGTACTCTGTACATAGATATGCAGATAGAAAGTTAACTGACACACAATAATTTAGCTTCCAACAGAACTGTGAAGGATTGGCTGAGTCACCTAGTCTCAGTTCAACTGACTGCACAAGTCTGTTTTGAGAATCACATTAGATTGCTTACATGAATTACCGTCCTGAGACTCTTAAAGGAAGATGAGATATCAATGTGACAATAACTGTGAAATAGACCTTGAAGCTCCAGCTCCAGCTAACTCTAGAGTTATGTGCTCTAATAATTGTTCTTTTAAGCCAAAGACATCAGGAATGCTGCCAATGGCAACACTGTTTTGACCTATCTCTCCTCTTCACTTGTCACCCACAGTGACTGGCACCCTTCCCTGGTGTTACTGGTGGAGCAGATACGGCAGTATATTATCATCAAAATCTAACATAAACATTAGTATCATTGATATGACACTGCTACATTCTGCTACATTGTAATATCAGGCAGATGAAGGCAACTGACATGGCTCCACACATCTTTAATTGCCTTCCCACAAAGATAGAAAGCATTTGCTCCTCTTTTAGAAGTATCTGCTTTCTTCCAACAATGGAAAAGTGCAGGGGCTCCAGGACTTCCAAAGTCCTTCAAAGGTTTTGGAGACTTTTGCCTCTAAAAGTCATAGCAAGTTAAGCATCCTCTTTGCAGAGGATGGCATTACAATGGAGATTGGTGTGGGATGAAGGATTCTGGCTGCCAAAATTCTCTCTGGATTAAGGAGAGATCTTTGAGATATAGTCCCTGTGACTCTTTACAATGGCTTCTCATGAGTAAACCACAGGAACCACCATTTTGTGGTTTGCTTGTGGATTGAGCAGCTGGGAGTCAGGGAAGGAACCATCTTTGCTCACAGTCATTAACATATTTTTAAGGTCATTTTTTTAAGGTCATTAAGGAAGGCAATCACTTAGGAATCAGGAATCACTTTGGATTTTTGAGTTTTTTCTGTTTTAAAAAGATTAAAACTCTTTGAAACAACAACTGTGAACACAAATCACTGTGTTCACTAGGTGAGTTTTTCTTCTCCATAGAGAAATGATTTTTAAATACAATTTAAAAATCTTTTGACAAATAATATTTTGGGGATTAAACAGCAAAAGGCATGCTTAGAAATATGTTCGGCAATAGATTAAAGGCATGTATGTATGTATGTATGTATGTATGTATGTATGTATGTATATACATGCACACATGCACACACACACATATCTACATATATATATGTAGGTCTTTGGTAATTTGGGTTTTCTCCCACGTAAAATTGGAAGTGTCTTGGCGACGTTCCGACGAAGTCTCATTCGTCATCTTCAGGCTGGTGTCTAGGCTTCGTGCTTCTAGGAGCAATGTGTGATCGCAGCTGTTTCTTCCTTTTAACTGCCAGTGGGGGTGTGAACTAATTGGGTGGGAGCTTGGCTGTGTTTTGCTTGGGTGGAGGTGTGTTCTGATTGGTTGGGGGCTTGGCTGTGCTCTGATTGGTTGGGGGTTGGCTGTGCTCTGATTGGATGGGGGGGTGTTCTGTTTGGGTGGGGGCTTGGTTGTGCTCGGGTTAGTCTGAGTTGCAGGGGGATTTGAGTTGGTGAGCTGCGTTGCTGTTATTTGGCTTCGCGTTCGTGGTCGTGCCACATCTTCACGATGGGTGTCAGTTTGCTTCATGTATGGATTGGAGGGATTTAAAGTGGCTAATGATGCAGCTGTGGTCTGGCTTCTGGTTTGTGGTCGTGCCTCATTGGTGTGAGTTTGGGTTTGCTTTTTGCGTGGATGTGTGATGGTGACATCCTGTGTGGTTTTCGTGAGTGTGGGTCTGGTGTCATTCTTTGTGTTAGGAACTCGTTTGTCAATAAGGGTGGGTTTCCAAATGGCTGGTAGACGGGAGGTATTATCTCGTTTATTCATGCTGTGTGGGCGTTTTTCTATCTCGATGGCTTCCATGATTATTCTCTTGTTGAAGTGTTCAGTTTTGGTGATAGTTCTGGTCTTTTTAAAGTCAATTCATGTCCTGTGGCTTTAAGGTGTTGGACCAGGGAAGAAGTTGGTTCCTCTTTTCTGACTGAGTTCTTGTGTTCCTCAATGCGTGCACTTATTCTTCTGTTGGTTTGTCCGATGTATGTGGTGGGGCAGGCGGTGCATGGAATTTCATGTACTCCTTGATTTTCTAACTCAATTTTGTCTTTGGAGTTTCTTAGGATGGTGGATATTTTTTGGTTTGTGTAGAATGCTGTCTTGATGTTGTGTTTGTGGAGGATCTTGCTGATTCTGTCTGTGGTGCCTTTTATGTATGGGAGGAGGCACAACAACAGGACATGAAATTGACTTTGAAGGAACCAAATTAATTTCCAAAACTGAACACTTAAACAAGAGAATAATCATGGAAGCCATCGAAATAGAGAAACACTCCCATAACATGAATAAACACGACGATACCTCCCACCTACCAGATATCTGGAAACTAGCCCTAGTCAACAGAAGAGTCCCAGCCACGAAGAGTAACACCAGACCCAAGATAACACATGACACCACCACCAATCATCCTCACCAGATTCAAACCCAAACCCATCCCATAGACAAAATACAACCACCATCCAGAAGCCAGACCACGGTGGCATCACCAGCTGCTGCACGCCCCCTCCAATCCCCAAACAAAGCAAACTGACACACGCCATGAACACATGGCAAGACCTCAAACTCAGAGCCAAACCAAAGCCCGGGATGTGGCATCACAGCCACCACAGGACATTACATCAAAAAACTCAGGATATCACAACACTAGCACTCAGGATGTTAACACACAGCCCATTACCCAGGTTGTTAAACACAAAAGACTAATGGGCACACATCAAAGACCTCACCCACACAGGATGTTATGAAACAGCTGACTAATCTGCAAACATCAACTCATCAAGATGTAACAACACAGGGACTTCCAGTCTGGAGCCACAGCACCACAGTCGGGGAATTAGCGGGCTCTAACGAGCCCGCGGAAACCCTGACTGACGAACTGCTGTCCGATCGGTCTTTGGACCGACCCCCATCCTGTAGGGATGGGGGGTGAAGAGGAGTGCCTCGGTGGGCCAAGAGGAGCAGGCAAGCTCCTCGGAGGCCAGAGGGAATCCTCAAAGTCGGTGGCGGGGGTAGGCAGCCATGGCGGCTGCCACGAAGCCACAGCAGACCGGGACACAAGATCGGGCAGGAGGAAGAAGAAAGAGTGTGAGTTTCAAAGCCGGGTGAGTGACACCAACCCAGGCAATAAAGATTACTTGGAATATTTTTTAAAAAAATAAGACCCCAACCTTAAACAGCGGCTATAGATCCGTGGGGCTTGAAGTTTTAAAAGAAAGGAGAAAAAAAAATGGAGACCCGAGACAAACTTTGCATTAATTAAATTGGCTTAGAAAAACTTATTTTTAATAATTTGGAAAATTTGACTTTTTATTGGTATTTTTTGGAGTGGATTGAAGAAATAATTTCTTGGGAATTTAAACCAGTGAAAGTTAACGAAGTTAATGAAGATTGACAGACGGGTGGTTACAAAATTGCCATGAAGTCTGCGGTGACTAAACAGGAAAGTGGATTGGAGAGACTTTATTTTCTTCTTGAAAAGGAATATCCTAATTGGCTTTCTATTTTGGATTATTATGACTACTTTGGAATTTTAGACTAATGGATTTTGGAAATTTCTATCCTGTTTTCGGTGATTTTAAGAAGAAAGAACCAGGATTTTTTCTATAATGGAAACTTACAGACCTAGCAAAAAGAAGGTGTGGTACATGAACAAAGACAGGAAGTGAAGACATCATGCTCGAAGCAGACATTTATAAGAGCACTAAAGTGATACACAGAACTTTTAATTTGAATAGATGAACTTTGAAGTGGAACATATGGACAGACAGGAAAAAGTAGAAATAAAATAGATTTAAATTAAATGTAACTAAATTGTATATAATGTTTAAAAGCTTAAAGGGTTCTTTTTTTTTTTTTTTGGAATTAACAATAAAGGGAAAAATAATAAATGGCAATTGAAATAGGGACTTAAGCACTAAATGGTTAAAAATTACAATGAGAAGTGTATACTAATGTGAGATAACTTTAAGAAAATTTATCATTTGTTGTAACATGCCTTAACTATATTTTGCAAACAAAGCTAAAATGTTGACTATGATTGATTAATATATTATTGAATGAAACTATGAAATACACAGATGATAGAGACAAATTGTGATTTAATTTAACAAATATGGGAAATGATGATTATTATGAAACATAATGAGAATTAATTTTGATGAATATGCTGAGACAAGATTAAATAGATAATTATGATGTGAGGGAAAAACAAAATAATGAGGTGAAGGATACTAACTAGATAAGAGTTAGAGACTCGGAGGAAATAAGTGGGAAAATAATTAAAATGCTGGAAATCAGCCAAACAACAGGAGGAGAGTTGGAGAAAAATATGCTGGAAATCAGCCAAACAATGGAAGGAGTTCTGGAGGAGATTATGCTAAGAAATTAGCCAAATAAAATATGCTGGAAGTCAGCCAAACAATAGGAGGAGAGTCGGAGAAAAATATGCTGGAAATCAGCTAAACAATGGAAGGAGTTCTGGAGGAGATTATGCTAGAAACTAGGTATCTTAAAAGAGTTGATAATTTGGAGAAGGAATAAGTAATATGTTTTTGTGATAAAACTGTGTAATGTGTGGGATATTAGATTGGAAAGTTTAAGACATTTTGATTTGATAAAAAGGGTCAAATAACTAAGATGTTGATAAAATTGTGCTTTATAAATCTTAACAAAATGGAGATATATTGAAATTGAAATTGATAATTTTGGTGATAAAATTGTAAGGTATATATTTAGAACAAGAGACCAGAATATTGTTAATAATTATTTGTATACTGATGAGATATAGATACAGAGATAAGGAGTTAAAATTTAATTTGAAGTTAAAATTGTAGTGATATATTAGATTTGTTTAGATGAATGTGTTAGAATTTTATGTGTAGATTGGTTTTTCTTTTTTCTCTTTTTTTTTCTTTCTTTCTTTTTTCCTTCCTTTCTCTGTTTTAAATTTTAAATTGTTTTTAAATTTTTAAAAGATGTTATGGAAAAGGGGAATAGAGCGTGTCAAAAGAATGTAAGCATGTTAACCATCTATGACCGGATTGAAAGTCTGTTCTTGAAAGTTATATTTTATGCTTATGTTTGGGAAAAAATAAAAAAAAAGATTTACCAAAAAAAAAGATGTAACAACACAGGCAACCAACCCACTCACAGCAACAAAGCCAGCACCCCACACCTCCCCACCAGTATTTATAGAGAGACGGCAGCTCCGATCACACTTTCCTCGCACAAGCACGAAGCCGAAGACACCAGCCTGAAGATGATGAGTGGGACCTCGTTGAAACGTCACCAAGATACTCTCAATCTTACACAGGAAAAGACCCAAATACACCAAAACTTGCATACCTCTACCCATGAAAATCTACAAAAACATGTATATATGTATATGCATTGTGTGTGTGTGTACACACATACACACACACACACATATAAAGAGAGAGACATTGTTTACCCTTTCACTAACCAAAACAAGATGGGATAATGGGACTTTAAAAATTGGACACTAGAGTTGGACTCAAGAGGAAGCTAGAAATTTAAAAAAATGGAAGGAAATCTGAGAGTGAACTTTTTGATGTAATACCATGAAAAAAATATATATAAATATTTTTTTCAAATGAAACTCAGAAATGATTGATAAATGGACAGTTAAGGATGCAATGGAAAAAGAACAAGATACCTTGGAGAAGTTTGAAATTAATCTGAATACGGATATAAATATGGCAAGGAAGGCAAAAGTTACAGAAAAAGAATGTATTGGACTTTCAGATGAAACCGGATGATGCTTCAATACAACTTGAAACCAGAAAAGAGATTATTTTTTTTACAGCATGCACAAAAGAGCTCTGTTAAAGTATTGAAGGACTTTCTGAGAAGTCACCAAAAAAAAAAGGGAAAAATTTCTTTCATTGGATTTACAAAACAGACTTGCTAAAGGGCTAAAAGATCTTTTGTGGAAGGACAAAAAGATGACAAGAAATCAAGCTGTGGGGTTTTATTTGAGCGGGGTCAAGAATTAAGATTGTTAAAAAGATAGGGATGGAATACAAGAATGGATTATTTGGTGCAGGTTAAGATAATTACTTATGCCTTATTCAGCTTTTGCTGATAAGGAATGCATGATGAGGACTTAGATTTTGTTTTTAGTTAAGACATGAAATCTGAGATGAAGAGGTTGCAATTTAAGAGATGGCAATAAATTTACCTAAATTGTGTATATTTGGTGGGAAGGCGGGGAAAAGTTACTTCTTTTTAACACTATTTTATATTCTTGTATAGATTTTTTTTTGGTTATAATTTCTAATAAAATTATTTGGAAAAGGAAAAAGAAAACTGCAGGGGCTTCCTTGGTTCACTGCTGCCCAAAATATTTAGGGCATCCAAGGGAAGGTGAAAAAATAATGTTTGAAAATAATGATGAGATTGAAAGTACAGGTTTTTCTAGCTCTTATGGGGAAACCATCACAGCTGAGGTCTGTGGGGAATAAAAGTTCTTATATAATGGGAAGCTAGTTCTTAAACTGCCAAGAAACTCAAATTAAGCATTATAATCTCAGCTCGATGATTTGGGGAATGGAGATCTCTCACTATTCTGTAGCCAGTTTAATCAATGACTGAATAATAACTCAGAGAACCTGGGAATAGCTTGCAAATGATTGCATTTTTCACTTTTAAAGTGTCTGTCAAATTATCCTTCTTGTATCCTAATATTCTCTTTCTCACTATTAGTTAAAAAATTCCAATATTCAGCTCAAATCCCTCTGTATAAAACTCTGTTGCAAAGAGGCGCTGATTTCTGAGGGGAAACTGTGTTATCAGCTCTCCTTAAGAAGAGCATCTTTTTAATTAACTGAAAGATTCATAGTCTTCCGGCCAGATAATTCAAGGGCAGTGGCTCTCACTATTTAAGTTCTATTTCTAACAGTCAGACAACAAGTTGGAATTCAAACAGGTTTTCCAAACTCTATATTATAGAAGTTTAATATTCTGAATTTTCTACTTTCTACTGTATATTCTGACATTTCAGCTTTGCAGATATTGCTAATCCTTTCAGTTACAAGCATGACCATTAGCTCCAGCATAGGATAATACAATGGTAAACTTTATGGTATAAATGCCATATATTGGTGGGTTTTGTCTGGGAATTCATATTACCAGGATATAAATCAAGTAGCAATAATGAGAGAGACCAGTCAGCAGAACATCAACTTTGCTGCCTTAGATTGGATTTGTCTAGCAACAAGCTGCATTAGGTAGTCTACATCAGGGATGCAGGCCAGATGCATCATGTGCTGGCCATGCCCATGCCCAATTTAGCGAAGGGGGAAAAAATTACGATATGCCAAGTGATGATGCCATAACGATGCGAGTTTGACACCCCTGGTATACATGAAACATTCAGTTTGTGGTTGATGATTATCTGGATCCTTCATATTCACCAATTTCCTTTGTTGTCAAATAGTCACCAAGACCAACTGATCTTTATAAGAAGTCCAGTGTTTCTGCTACCATCTCAAAACTGCTCTCCCCATCCTAGGATGACCAAGATGGGAGAAAAGGGCTTTCATCTTTGATGTGAAACAACCAGAGAAAATGAAAGGGATAATAATATTTGCCAGGAAATAATGGGCTGTGGAGTATCTCAGGTTCTGCCCAACAGCAAACCATGTGCCAACTTCCATTTTTACCAATACAGACATTTGGCATATAAGAGTATATTTTCATTATCAGTTCACCTAACAGAATAACAGAGTTGGAAGGGATCTTGTAGATCATCTAGTCAAACTCCCTGCTCAAGCAGGAGATCCTATACCATTTCTGACAAGTGGCTGTCCAGTCTCTTCTTGAAAGCCTCCAGTGATGAAGCATCCACAATTTCTGAGGGCAAGTCCTCAGAAGTTCTGGGCGCTTCATCACTAATAATAATAATATTTGACAGGAAACAACAGACTGTGGAACATCTTAGGTTGTGCCCAGTAGCAAACCATTTGCCAACTTCCATTTTTAACAATACAGATCTGTTGGCATTTAAGAATACATTTTCATTATCCGTTCACTTCCTATTGAGTGACCAGGGAACACATGGAAGACACTTGCTAACTCGTTTCTCACACTTTCTTTCAAGTTGTTTCCTGATTTTCTGGAAAGTAGAATGCTTCTCTATTTTAATTTTCAATATGTGGCTTGATTTTTAATACCAAGTCTACATTTCAGCAATTTGCATATAAATAAATTGTCAGGGAACTTAAAGAAATCTTTAATAAAACCACCAATTTGCATTTTAATGTACACTTTAACAATTTCTTGAGAACATGTTTTAATGGAAATACCAAAGTATCATCAGAGGAATGTTCACATTCTGAAGAAAAATTAGAATTGTTGATCCTGGAGGAGAACATGGCAAACAAAATTAAGTTTTCTCAGATACCAGAGCTTTATTGGATTGTGTTGAAAAACTCAAATACTGAGGAGAAAAATACATCATATATTTATTAAAGTTTTCATGGCACTCATCCCAAGGATTCAGAATGATAGCAATACTTTGCAGAAAAATCCAATAAAATAGAAGTAATTTGTATCTTAAAATTAAAAATATGTTTGGTCTAGTGGTTAAAGCACCAGACTAGAAAGCAAGAAACAGTGAATTCTAATCCTGAATTAGCCATGAAAGACATGATCTGGGTGAACTTGGGCCAATCACTCTCTCTCTCAGCCCAACTCACCTCACAAGGTTGTTGTTGTGAAGAAAATATGAGGAGAAAGGCATTCTGCAGATACCATAAACTAGGAATCTACATTTCATGGGTCCCAAGAAAAATGCCTTCTCTGCTGTAGTGCACACCTTATGGGGCTTCCTTTCCCCCTGAAATTAGATGAGCTCCTTCCCTTTTGTCATTTCACAAGGCCAGCAAAATCTGGTTATGTTATCAGGCGTGAGGCTCTCAAGGAACCAGAGATTTGCCTAGATGATGCTGTTGTTGAGGTGGCCCTTTTTATCCTCTTTTTGCCTAGGGATTTACATATTTGTTTTCTTATACTATTTATTTCTTAAAGTAGATTTCTATATTTTTTATATCTGTTGCTTTTATGTTAGTTGTTTTTATCCAAATATTGTTTGTTGCTGTTTGATGAAGCGGGCACCTACCGTATACAGCTTTGATGAATAAATCAATAAAATACTTCTCCTGCCTTATCCCTAACTTCAAATTGGGTTAATTCCAAATTCAAAATATGATCTTTAACTTTTCCAAAAATGGCCTGTCTTGGAACACAAATATCTTAATTGTAAATTAGTTATCAAGGATATATCTTTATACACTCTTCTAATAAAAATTACACCCAAGGTTATATAGGATCAGGATTATCTTCCTAGTTTATCTCAATGTTGTGCAAATAAATAACTTTATTATATTATTTCTCTGATGGTAAAAGAAAAAGTTGGGCACCTGAAGCAGCATGAAGTCAGAACCATCTTTTTTGAAGTTGCTTGACCATCTCAAAAATGCTAAACATTTAACATTCAAATTTATATACCACTGGACTGCACTGCCAACTTTCACTGCCTGAAAATAGGTTCCAAATAGCGAGTTTCCACTTCATTTCTGTTGACTATAATTGAGAAGGATGACAAAAAGGGGGAGAATTTGTAAACCAGTTGAATTATATTGGCCTGAAAAAGGGACAATGTCATTGCTTTCTTCAAAGGTCTATTAGAATGACAGTGAAGTTTTGTTTTTGTTTTTTTTCCTTTTGGGCCGTAGTGTAGGACCCAAGTCAAAAGTTTCAAAGAGAACTGCAGTTAACCTTGATGCTGCAAAATGTTTGATCATGGAATCGATGGCTAAAGGACCAATCTACAGTCTAATTCAGAGGAAGAGGAAGCCAATTTTTCAGGGCCAATAAGCACCCCAAAAGCTGTTTTTTTAGAAAATGATTTCCATCAGAGAAAATTTTATATTTGCAACAAGTTACCATAGAGCTGTGGTCCATCACAAAGCAGTCACCTACCAAAAGCAATCAGGCAAGATGGTTCCTTGGCCCTCTGTATGGACACACAGGATGCTCCATACCATTCTAGCTTATTTTTATCTTTTTTTTAGGCATTCTTTCAACCAAAGCACTAGACTGTGGCCATCCATCATTTTTATTTCTCGGGAATGTGTTATGTGCAGCTCAGAGGCATTCTTGGAAATAAAGAAGACAAATGTTCTTTGCTTTGCAACTTGCCAGCTTCCCATTTTATCTTTGGATGGGTCAAAAAGCCTGGAAAGTGCCAAGTGAAATGTCTACGGTTATATAGATGCTCAAAAGCACAATGTTCTATCACCTCCTCCACCTGCCCCCCTTTTGAAAATTCCCTTCATGACAGTGATGTGCTCGTAAATGATTCTATATTACATGCATATGTAAGGCTAAATTGTATTTTGGATAGCACTCATAAGACCTCTCGATATTTTGGTAGAACCTTTAAAACTTCTAATGAAATGAGGGGCAGCATTTTGTCTCAGCAGGGACATCAGAAAATAAACTGCTTAAAACTTTTCTTCATTCTCAGTTTCCACGATTCAAATATTGAGATTTGTCACTTCTCTCTCCAAATAATTGTTCAGCTAATTATTATTTTTTCCTTAAGAATGTTATGTTTATTTAATCATTAAATATATATGAGCCACAGTGCTGCAGTGGTTAGAGTGCAGTAATGCAGGCTACTTCTGCTGACTGCCAGCTGCCTGCAATTTGGCAGTTCAAATTTCACCAGGCTCAAGGTTGACTCAGCCTTGAGGTGGGGAAGGTGGTATCTTCCAAGGTGGGTAAAATGAGGACCCAAATTGTTGGGGGCAATATGCTAATTCTGTAAATCACTTAGAGAGGACTGTAAAGCACTGTAAAGCAGTACATAAGTCTAAGTGCTATTGCTATGATTACCCCTCTCAAATGCTTGCTCAGGGCAGCTAATAATTAAAAACAATAAACAAAACCATATATAATATAAAATAACAGCCAAGTGATGACACGTAGCAAACATCCACAATCAAAGCAAGCTTGCCCACATTACTAGACCCTAGACTTGATGGAAAAAAATCAAACCTTCACTGCCTTGTGAAAAACGCTGGCGGTAGATTCAGCATGGCATTTAAATTTGGTAAAAGAAAGCTTGAAGAGAAGTGATTAAATGTCATCTGTTCTTCAAACTACTGCTTGCACTACATTCAGATTTTCTTCCAGCTGGTTTTCCTTTTATTATTTTTTTCTGAATAAATAAGATCTGATAACACATTTTTCTTTTTTGCATAATGTACCCTTTGGTCAATTAATTAAAGAATACATTTTCTGAATAAGAAATAAGGAAAGGGAAAGGCTTCAGCTATTCTGAAAGAGCAATGCAGCTGCCCAGTAGATGTAAATTTATTAGTGCATATAGTAAATGGCTAAAACTCACTATCCACATTCTCTTCCTTTTGAGGCAGCCCAAAACTTTAGTATCCCACTCTTATTACCCACTAATGACAATTCCACACTCTCCTTAAATAAAGTAAAACATAATTTCTCTTTGTTATCAGCTAGACTTCTCCGTCTGCAACTGGTTTTGCAAGGAAATACAAAAGTTGTGGTTACAACTTGGACTTCCTGTTTGCTGCTGGCCGCCGCCAGACGTTCCTTTGGGATCGTCAGCTTCCACTGCCTGTCAGAGCCGCCTTCACAACGGAACGGCGGCTCGAAAAAACTCCGTTTCCATGAGGAAACGGAGATAGAGCCGGCAGGGGTGGGTAGAACTCTCTGCAGAGTCCCAAAAGTTTTTCTTTTTCTTTTGGGACGGAGCGGATGAGATGCCCCATATCCCCAGCCGTTGCTCCGGGCTTTGGGAGACCTCTGCTAATGCAGAGCCAGGCGTCAAGAGCAAGCCTGTGAATCTAACAGATTACTCAAAGAAAATGTGAGCTGGATCTGTAATACTGAACCGCAAGTATTTTACTTATCTTTTAAAAAAAATACTTAAGAGAAAAGACGAAAGGAAAGGGGGGGGAAAAAGCCTTTTAAAATGGCGCTTGCAGCAGCTGGAGAAGAGGCAGAAAGGAAAAGTCCTTCCGTTTTCTATTATTACAATGTAGCGGAATAAATACCACTGGTTACATTTGTAGACAAAACTTCGCTCCTGTGTTGTTGTTTTTTTGTTTTTTTTTCCTGAAGACTTGATATTGTTGTTGATTGGAAAGAAGTTTTTTCTCTTGTTTTTTTTTCTTTTCTTTTTAACAAAGCCTGCCTGGGCGGAAATATGGCACTGAGATTTACAAAGTCAGATAAACAAGTAGGGGGGGGATTCCCCCACCAACAATTTAAAGGAACAAGTTTTAACTCTTCAGTCTCAGAAACCTGATTTTAATATAATAGAATTTCTCTTAGAAGAGATTGAAAGAAGGGATGAGATTGTGAATCAGCATCTTGAAAAATTTAAGCAGGAAATTAAAGAATTGGTAAAATCTAAGTTTGATTTTTTGGAGCGAAAAATTTTAAAAGTGGTTAATGGATTTTCAGAATTTATGATACAGTTGGATACAAATACTAATTTACTAGAGTCTAAAATGGATGAAATTCAAGATAAATTGGACAATAGAATTCAAAAAATTGAAAATGATTTGATAAACACTCAGGATAATAGCTCAGAAGAAAAACCTAAAATGGATGCTGACCAAAAGTCTGGTAATGTAGAAAATCTGCAACAGAGGATTGAAAAAGAGGTTCTAATGGTACAATATAATTTTACAGAATATGCGATAAGACTGCGAGGTTTGCAGGAAAATAATAGAGATGATTTAAGGAAAATATCTTCTGAATTTCTAGCTGGGATTCTAAAGGTTCAACCTGATGAAGTGTTTAGTAGGATTGACAGAGTTTTCAGAATAAATTCCTGGATTGCTAAGCAAAGGCAACTGCCTAGAGATGTGGTGATTTATTTTACGGACAAGGAAATTAGGAATAATATTGTGCAAAATTCCTTCAATTCTAATTTGCAATTGTATGGAAGAAAGATATGGATCTACAAGGAACTCCCACCTAAGATATTAACAGAAAGGAAGAAATTTGGTTTTCTGGTGTCTGAGTTAAAAAAGAGAAATATCCCATATAGGTGGAACGCCCCAGTTGGTATTATACTGAGACATCAAGGAGAAAGATATCAGTTAAATACTATTGAAAGAGCGGAAGAATTTTATCAAAATAGGTTGAACATGAATTTAACATCTTCAGGTATAATACAGGATAAGCAGAAGGAGCTGGAAATAAAGGGAAAATATCGAATTACAGAGACTGTACCAGATAAATTGCCTTTGGATTTATCGGATACCCCAGATGGATTATCTACAAATTTGAGAGAAGAGGCATCTGATTTTAATGTGATGATTTATCAAGGCAAGGACAAGCATGGAAACCAATTAGGGGATATACAAGGGATAAAAAAGAAACATGAGACACAAAAACAAAATCAACAAGACCAATCTACAAAGCAGAATGAAAACCGACCAGTTGACATACAATCTGTAGAAAGGAAACCAGGATGGAAGTCAAACCCACAAAAAGAAAACAAAAAAAGAAACAGGTTGTACAAAAATAGAAATTTCTAACCCAAGCAACAGTGAAGCCAGTGACTTTAAAATATGAATGATTATGTGAAAACATAGAGGAGGCGACATATTGGTCAATATTATCCTGAGGATAGTGGCAGATCTCTGCATTGCCGTAATTTTGGGACGTGGAAAGAGCCTCAAACTGATGGATTTGAATTATCTACTTTGAAATTTCTTTTTGTGTTGATAAATATATTATAATTATCTTGAATCATAAGGCAAGAGAATCATGCTGGGGCATGCAGAAGATCCGGTTGTTACCCACTACGATGATGGAAATCAATAATCCTGATGAAACCCACAATTATTATTATATGGAATATAATCATAATGTCACTCGGGTGGTTGTTTTTACTTTTATACATATAAGAAGATATTTACTACTGATGGGGGCAGATATGATTGAAGATCTTGAATAAACTGTTGCATCAGCAAGCTATGTTACCCTATTATGGATGTTGGTGTTAACAATCCAGTGGAAATACCTCAAAGAAGATATTATATGGACTATAAAATTAAAGTTATTGTCTTTTCTTTTTTTTTTTTATTTAGATATAATGGAATATATATATATATATATTTAAGTAGTGTGGGCAGTGAATTAAAGATATTAAGAATTGTTGTGTATGGTAAATTTGCAGGACAGTGGGTGAATAAGCTAGCTACAGACTGATTAGTTTAAGAAAAGGGATTTTTAAGTGATACATTTAGGGGAGTGGAGGAAATGGATAGAGTGGAATAAATGTTAAATTAGATTTTATGGGGAGGCCGCTTTGAAATGTTATAGTAATATATATAGAAGATTAAATATTAAAGTAGGACTTATCGTATAGTTTTAAAGTGGAAGGTGGTTTTGAATTGTTGTAATAATATATAGATATAAAACATTATTATGTTAAATTAGAAGTTATTTTACAATAGTTATAGTATAATGTTTGTTTGTTTTTTTCTTCTTTTCTGAAAAGTATGGATAAAGGGGGATGTTATAATATTTATAATATTTTTAGTAAGTAAAGGTCAGTATTTTGAGGAGGGAGTAAGTAATCTGTTATGAATTAGGGTTTTTTTTGTTACGAAGAAGTCACAGGGGGGGATGGGTGGGGAGGGGGGGTTAGGGAGGGGGAGGGGGGTTAGGGAGGGGGAGGGGGGGAAAAAGGGCGGAAAAATTTGTATTTGAAAACTTTTTCAATAAAAAAAAAAAAAAGTTGTGGTTACAACTCCTCTAAAATTTTATTCCATGAGGATTAAAGCGGGAAAGTAATATGAAAAGATTTGGGTGCCCTCCATGACAGCTGCTTCGGATCTTTGAATCTTTTGTGCAAAGGGTTTGGTAACAAAACTTATCTGCCAAATATAATTTACCATGTCCATTACAGTAGAATAGTGCATAATAATTTCTTTTTCCTAGTTAACCTATTTCTCCACTTAACCTCTAAAGAACATCAGTTGTCACAAGAATCCTGAATTCACATAGAACGACTTCCTTCTTCAATAAAAGTCTCTTTTATTGCGAAGTGGGATTTCTTTTTTTTTAATTGGTTTTTTATTGTAATATATAATAGTACAATTCAACGTTTTTCGGTTCCGAGGTGTTAACACATATATATATACATTATTTACATATTATTTACATAATATTGCATCTTTGCATTGATTATAGTTTAAAAGATAGTACAAATGGTAATGCTCAATTCTATTTAGTCATTATTGATTATTCCTTGTGCCCCTCATGTTATGCATTTTGTTTCTTTTGTCCATCCACTTATACTACATTTCCCACACAGTGGAATATTCCGTATTCTCTCTTTCGTTAATCTTAAGTGTTAGTTTATTCATTTCGGTGCATTCTAATATCTTACTAATTACATGTTCCTCCAATGATATTTTTTCTTCTTTCCAGTACTGAGCGTATCTTGCCGCTGTTGTTATGTGTATGATTAGATACCTCTTTTTCTTCTCATATTCTTTTTTCAGGATTCCCAGGAGAAAAATTTCTGGTTCAAAATTTATGTTTTCTTCTATCGTTTCCGAGATCCATTTCCAAATTGTTCTCCAAAATTTTTTGGCTTTGGGGCATGTCCACCAACAGTGATAGAAGGTGCCTTGATGGTGGTCGCATTTCCAGCACTTTGGGCTCATATTAGGGTAGATTTTGGCAATCCTGGCGGGGGATAGATGCCACCTATGTAGCATCTTATATTGATTTTCCTTATAAGCTACCGCCCTGGTCATTTTAAGATTGCTGTTCCAAATTGTATCCCATTCATTTAGGTTTATGCTATGCCCAATGTTTTTAGCCCATGCTGTCATTGAATTTTTGGCCACCTCCTCTGGCATATCATATTCCAGCAGATAATTGTATAATTTGGCTATTAATTTATTGTTGGTTCCCATCCAAATCTTATCAAATCCGTTAATGCCTATTTCTATGCCAAGCTCCTCCTTGTCCTTTTTAATATCTGGATTTTATTTGTGCGTAGGGTCACCGATCAATAAGAATGCTCTGTTCTCTCAATTCTTCAATTGTTTTGAGGTTCCCTCCCCCATCTAATATTTCTTTATATTTAACCATTTTCCCCATTTCCAGCATATTAGGGTAAATCATGGCCTCCATTGTGGAGAGCCATCTTGGGACTTTCGTATATTGTTTTCGTCTTATTTCTCCCCATGTCTGCTTTAGTGTGTCCCTTATTTTGTGCCTATGGAAGTAAGTTCTTGTTCTATTTCCTGTATCCCAGAGATAGGCGTGCCAGCCCTTCTGGAGATCATACCCTTCCAAAGCCAGGAGTCTTTTATTTTCCAAGGTTGCCCATTCTTTCAACCATACCAAATTTGCTGCTTTATAGTAGGTTTCCCATATTGGGAGCCCAAACCCACCCCTATTCTTTTTATCTTGCAAGGTTCTAATCGCTATCCTAGGTCTCTTCCCACCCCAAATAAATTTCCTGATAATAGCATTAAATTCTAGGAAAAATTTTTTGTCTAGTTTGACTGGGATGGTATGGAACAGATACAGCAGCTTGGGCAAAACACTCATCTTTATTGCTGCGATCCTACCTAGAAATGATATCTGAAATTTCCCCCATTTTTCTAGATCCTGTTTGATGTTTTTAATCAGGGGCATATAATTATCTTCCTTTAGGGCCGAGCACCTTGCCAATATCCACACTCCCAAATATTTTACTTTCTTAACTATTTGGAGCCCTAGCGATTCTTCAAGTGCTTTCTTTTGATCCTCAGCCATATTTTTGGTTAACAATTTAGTCTTTGTTTTGTTCAATTTAAATCCAGATTTCTATTGAAACATTTTAGAACAGTTTTCCCAAACCTGGGCTATTCCAGATGCATTGAAATTTAAGTCTATGCTGGAGATGAATTATAGAGATTAAAATAAGAGTGTTTGAACATACCACTTTGTTCATGTAGAGTGCGAGCTTACATAAAACTCTTCAGAGTCCTTGATGCTCTCTGAGCTTAGTTGTTCACTTGCTGACATTTCATTATTCAACTGAGTAACATCATCAGTGCTAATGAGTGTAGGGCTTGCTCTCTGTTTATATACAGTAGCTTTACATAGGGAACAAACATCACACTAACACTGATGATGTTACCTAGTCAGGTAATGAAACGTCTACAAGCAAACAACAAAACTCAGAGAGTACCAAGAACTCAACCCTGAGCTACAAATATTCTCTTTTATTGGAACTTAAACTCTTCCTCAGCTGGCATTCTCCAACTGTATCAGACCATTGTGCCCAACAAAAAGAGTTATGCTAGGTTAGGATTATAAGAAATGGAGGTTGGGAAGCTATGTAAACATATTAATCTACAATTAAAAATTGTGAACGGATTTGGATAATAATTGGGTTGAAATGCAGCTGTTCCCTTCTTTCTGTCAGCAGATTATTCAGTCCATTAATGAATCCATGGAGTTAATCTTTATTTTCCCTCCACAATAAGCTTGTCCCTGAGCACCAGAAAGCCTGGAAAGAAGCCAAAATTGTGTATTATGTTTGGTTGACTGCTGTACCTCTCACAAATCATGCAGCAACATCAAATCTCATAAAGTTTTTTTTTCCCCAAGTCTTGCTAAGAAGTAAAACAGAAATGAAATTTATCTTCCTCTCCATCCCAGCCATCAGATTTTGACTGCAGATTTTTAAACTAAGAGACAGAAGTATATCTCATAATACTTTAGAAGCATAAGAGTGAGTGACATGTCTGTGGTTCTTTTTGTAACTGACAGGGTGTTTATATAGCCTGCATTATTGACAATAGCCCTCCTTTGAATTGAGCATGTTTTAAGTTAAGCAAGTAGAAAAAGGAATTACATAAAACTCAAAGGTCCCTTTTTACAGGCTGATTGCAATAGAAAGAGGGAGGGATATTTGGTCACAATGTCTACATCCCATTTCAGTTCCAGCAGTGGCTCCCAAGTTTTCATTTTACATATAAATTAGCTATATAAATTATCATACATAAATTTCAGGCAAATTGATGTTCCCTTCTGTCTTGGTTTGTGGTGTGTTTTAGAATTCTTTTTTCCCCTTTTTCTTTTTTGATCATCTTGCAAGATACTGTCTAAATACAGTTTGATCATTAGAAGCAATCATTTGTCTAATTATTCTTGTAAAATACAGGATTTGTTTTCCTTGAAATGAAATGTCTTATGTTATGTAGGCTGTGAAAGGCAGATAAAAATATAGTTCTATAAAATGGAAATGAAAAAAGGGAAAGAGAGAGAGAGACTATCAAAAGCACGGCTGTCATTGGCATGAGATCAATTCTTGGAGACTTTAAGAAGTTACTTGAAAGACAATGCCACTGGGGTATATGGCACAGGATGAATGTTTACCAGACAAATGTGAGACAAAGCTGAAGCATTTATCAAAAATAAATGATGAGAGGAAACCAAGGTGCTTATTTTTAGAAAACAAGTCCTTCCTCAACAATGTTCCTTTTCTTTCAGATTATATCATTTCTATCAGCTGATTGGTGTATTTAATTTACAGCTAATTCTTCTGTAGACTATATAATTGTAGAATAATCTCCTCCAACTTTGAGGTATGTCAAATGTTGACTCCCATATTCTCAAATGGGTTGACTGGGGACAATTTGAATTGTACATTCAATAGATTCCGATGCATCTGGCCAAAATGGGTAATTGAAATGAAGAGAAACATGGATATCAAGACACAAACATAAACCTTTGTATTTATAAAACCCTTCATCAGAAATTGATCAGCTAGGTTTATATATTTTCAGGTAATTCGCTGGATTTTTCTTTTTTTGCCCTAGAAACCTGGTGATAGGAGTACAAATTTCAGCTAGAGGTTTTAGGCGTGATTTGCACACAATGAATATATAAGCAATTAAATAACCCAGATACAAAATTACTTTCGGCAAACCACATTTCTCTGGAATTTTCAGTCATAAATCTTTGATATAACATTAAATATATTACATTATAAGGTCCCCCTTGGCATTATAAGGTCTCCAGCAGATTATTTCAAGCAGCCTTTAGGTCTCGGCTTGCTTGTTCTGAAAAGTAGCTAAAGCAATATATTTGGAGTATTATTACTTATTATTTTGCCTAAATGAACTAAATTATTAAATATAAGAGTTATTTCTCTAGCTGGTATTGTCTCCAAACTTTCTGTTAAAAAATTAGGGCTTTGCAATTTTGCCTTTCTTTGTGAAAAAGCCTGCATCATATATCCGACACATGCTTGCACTGTATTATTTCAAACTAAAATCTACTCAAAATGGATAAACATAAATACTACCCATGGAAAACACATCACTTTTATTCACCTTCTCTTTTTTATCCTGAAGCACATCTGATCAAGAAAAGGAGCAGGTCCGTTTAGACCCAATATAGAGACCAGGTCATAAAAGTCTCTGTTAGCTCTCCTTCTCATTGTCCTCTCAAGATTGAGACAATCACATTTCTTTAGATGGTTATGTTTTATTTACTTTAGCTTCTTTGACTATATTTTATATGGTATTGTTGTCTGAAATAATAATTTCAATTCTTTAAGATACTCTGTAAGACATTCCAAAGATGCTTTTTCAAGAAGCAACTGGACTTTCTTGTTTTTCTTTGAAGACGTTTCACTTCTCATCCAAGAAGCTTCTTCAGTTGAATATCTACATTTATGTAGCTATGGTAGCCTGTATGTTGTCTGTATGGAATTAGATGTGACAAAAAAATGTTCAAAATTATGCTTAAGCTATCCACTGTTCCAATGCTAGAATGAAATAAACTCATGCAAACTACCAGTAGGAGTATAAAATTCAAGTTGTATGAAAATGTCTACCTGGGTAATGTTTTCATTTTCAGCACATTTCCAAAATCAATCCTGGGGCTTAAATCAAAGTGACTTGCATTCAAATGTCAGAAATTGATCTTCCCCTGAACTCAAAGACATGCTGCTTCTTGTGTGATCTCAGCAACAGGATGCCAAACTCTTAGTTAACTGGTAATATTTTATAGAAATTATGTTGAAGAAGATTTGCAGTTTCTTAGCTCAATGCACAATATGTTTGTTTTATGTTTGGGAAAAACTTGATTCTAACAAACAGAATCTTTCAGAAGAATGAAGTACTATATAATCCCACTGCAAATTAGTTTTAAAATATGTCTTGCATCTGCCCCAGAGTTATTCTACTATTTAAAATCTAATTTTAAATCACATTTGAAAAATAAGTTTCTAATCTTCGATATCATTGTATATCTCTTAGCTATAGAAATAAAATATGATTAGTCCTCTGAAGAAATTTCCCTTTTTATTGTTTGTTGAATAATACCTTAGAAATAATTCTACTGTAAATCAACAAAGCAATCATGACATCCCAATGCCCTCTTTCCATTGACTAGTTTCATTTTAAATTGAATGAAAAAAAAGTACTGTTTTTCAGGCTTGGAGAGTTCTTAAATCTTGTATGGAGTGGAGATTTATTCTGGATATCACTTTTCAAGGAAAAAATTGAGCTAGAAAGAATTTGGGGAGAAGTCCATGGATAAGAGACCAAAATGGATATATGGCAAATTTTGAAAGAAAAAAAATCTGAGACAGAGAGGAGATCAAACAAATGCCAATAGGTAGGAGATAGGCAATAAAGGAAGCAATAGTGCAAAATCACTTTTTTAACATATCAGAGTTTTTAAGACAATACTTACAGTTGGTTTTGGGAACCTGAAACATTATGGAGCCAAAGTTCAAATTCAGAGGCAATTATGAGGCTTTCTATGGTTGGTAGTTTTCTAATTACTGTTAAGGGATGTGGTGGCACAGTGGCTTAATGATACTGGAACTATCATCCAGAAATGGTTTGCATTCCAGTGGTTCAAACCCGGCTCCATGAGACGGGGTGAGCTCCCGTTGCTCACTCCCTGGCTCCTGCCCTCCCCCCCTCAGCAGTTTGAAAGCAACCAATGTTATAAGTAAATAAATGGTTATCACTTTGGTGGGAAAATCTAGCTGCATTCATGTATGAGGAGAGCAGAACCCAGTGCTGGACTTGGCTAGACATAAGGCAATGCAACACAAGGCGAGGTGAGACCATCAGAGGAGCTTGGAAAACCCAGCAACCTGAACACCACTAGTCAGCTGGCATAAGCTAGTTCACCAGCGGTGGGTTCTAAATTTTTTTACTACCGGTTCTGTGGGCGTGGCTTATTTTGTGGGTGTGGCTTGGAGGTCATGTGACTAGGTGGGCATGGCTAGCTGGTCAGAGTCATTTCTGGAAGGTCCTCGCACTTACGACCAGTCCTCGCACTTATGACCCAACTCATTTGTTTGCTTTTAACACTGATCAGCTGTAGAACGGCCCTTTGAAGCCCCGCGGCAAGAGTTTAAACAGTTTTTTCCCCTCTAGTCATCAGCTGGGACTCAGGAGGCAGCAATAGATTGGGGGTGGGACCAAATAAAAGGTAAGAATAACGTGGGGGGGTGGGAGAACCGGTTCGGTGACATCATATCGTCACCGCTACTGGCTTGGCCGAACCGGACCGAACCCGGAGGAACCCACCACTGTAGTTCACCCACTGTGGTGCACCAAGGATAAGCATAAAGTGCTGAACAGAATGAACTAGCAATTTAGACTGTCAGGACTGCATTGAGTCTAGCATTTGTAGATTTCCCTGACATTGTATGGCATGTGCTAAATAAACAGTAATAATACTGTTTGCTAATGCAACCAATAGGACTAATTTATCACCATGTACCTGCGTGCTTGATCAGTGCCAATCAGCAATATTAATCTCCTCTGTTCAGATAATGTAACCAGAGAATCAAATAACCAATATTTAGTATTTTGTTTCAGTTAAATAATGAAGTAAATAACGACTGTTTTCAATTTAAGTTATTTTGGCTGACTAAGAGAGCCAGTTTGGCATAGTGATCAAGGTGCTGGTATAAAAACTGGGAAACTGTGAGTTCTAGTTCTCCTTTAGGTATGAACAGACTGTCAGTCACTATGTAAGGGAGATGGGTGATCTCTAGATTTGGTAGATAGGTAGATGATCAATAGATCAATAGACAGACAGACAGCTGACTTTGGGCATATCACTCTCTCTCAGCCCACCTCACAAGGTTGTTTCATGGGAAAAATAGGAGGCAGTGTCATTATATATACCCCTTCGAGTTCTATAAAATAAAGACAGACTATAAAATTTAACAATAATTTTTTTTACATAAACTACTTAAGATAAACAAACTATTTACTACAAGATTCTTATATGGTACCCTGTTTCCCCCAAAATAAGACATCCCCTGATAATAAACCCAATAAGCATGGCAATAAGGCCAAGCGCTTATTTCAGGGTTCAAAAAAATATAAGACAGGGTCTTATTTTCGAGGAAACATGGTACATGTGCTGAGATGAGCTAACCAATATGAATGGGCTTGTTAGTAAATGTCATTATGATTTAGCACTATATGAGAATAAAATATTGTAAATTTTCCAATAAGCCATTTGTCAAAACAAATCATAACTTGATGTTATGAGTGAACCAAATTATTGTTTTTACCAATAATGAAGTATTATCTGCTCAACAAGGACAAGAAAGATATATATGCATAATCAGGATTGCCACTGAAAGTTTGGGAGTGAAAAATCATGGTAAGAAGATCAAAAGAAATACTCATGTATGAAAATAGTGAGTTATATTAAAATCAATATCAGGACCATTTCCCATTTTATTTCTCTCCAACTTTTGTATAACTTTTTAACACTTACTACAGTTGCACATTTAGTTGAAAGAAATTCTCCAATGACTAATTAAGGCCGTGATTTTAAAAAAAAAAAAAACTTCACATTTTATAGGTTTTCTGCTGAATTGATGGAAGGAAGTGATTAAAAAAGGCAAGGTAATGTGAAATGCCTCAAGTCAGATGAACTCTAATTTAACAACTGAATAATGAGGAAATTTAAAAGTCACATTGAGATGTTTTCGACACTGACCCGCTGGGAAAGGTAACAGCTGTCCAGGCAGGAGAAATGCAGGAATACTTTCCCTCAGGAATTCAGATTTGTCAGCTGTTCAGAGAAGTCTCCAGAGAACTTCCACAAGCTTCTGATTCTATTACTGGCCACGTGATTTATTTTATAGAAGATCTCAGGTGGAAAACAAAATTTAAAAAATATTTTTTTAAAAAAATGTTGATATTGAAAAAGCAAAGCAGCACCATTTGTAGCACAAGCTTTCAAACTGGGTGCCATGTCCATGATGAGCTAAGCCACAAAATGTATTATATTACTTATATTGGTGCCAGTACAGCCCACATGAACACAGTTCATGGCCAGAGCAGGACAGTTATCAAAAGCAATGGAGATCTGACCTATAATCTGCTGGGAAATCTGCCAAACATAACGCCCGTTAAAATAAATTGAGGTGGCATATGAGCAAAAACCCTGCTCTATGCAGCTCTCATTCAACTAATCGAGGCCTGTGAAACTTGTGGAACCATTACATTGATCTATGCTTCATCCATGTCTATGCATATTTAGTGAATAACGCTGACTATAAAACATATTTACTGCACATTGCTGGAAGTTCAGTTGCTACCATAAGAGCAACCCCAAACACCTGCTATTTTATTTGGGTGTTATTTTCTCAATCTTCTCAGCAATATTTCCCTCAGCTGCCAACTTTTAAGTGTCACTTTTCTGCAGTGAGGAATGGGAGCTGAGATGAGAACACCATATAAGAGCTCATCTAAGAAACAAAGCCACTTCATTAGAGTAGTAGTTCCTTTTGTGGAATTATTGTCTTTCAAACTGATTGGTATAAGAGTGTTTAGAACAAGGGCTGGAGTTTATGTCTTTCTCTTTCTTTCCCCATTTTGGGGAAACAGCAGCCACTTTCATTGACCTGACAGTCTCTTCAACTAAAGAATGCTAAAAATGTAATGGAACATTAATGTCACATCTGAAGTGATATTTGAGACAGGATCAATTACAGACTTATTAAAAATGAATTGCTCTCATATAAAGTTTATTGAGGGGATTTTTTGGGGCGAGGAAAGTACCCATGTTATGAGTCTACAACTGACTGCTCATTCCTTTTCCATTACAGCTTCTCTGGTAAGTAGGAAATGCTTCCTTATGATGAGCATCAATAAGGGGTGAACATGGGAAATTTAAACTATGTTTATATTGGCTTTTTAATAATTTAACTAATCATAGTTTCTTCTAGTGAACCTTGGAAACTATAAGTGTAATGAGAAGTCTATTATAGATCTCTAACCCTGAATTCTGAATTATCTTTTAGTTTTAGATAACAAAATAGAAAAGTGACTTTCAATTTTTAGTTGCTGGGTTCCTCTTTCATTGTACATGAAATTCACCACCTCAAAACACATACATGCCTGCACATGTACCTATACACACAGATAGATACACATAGGCCTTCAGGGATGTCTGTACAATGACTTCTTTTACAATTAAGTGGGTTATTGCAGAGGTGAAATCTGTAGCATCCCAGCTATGACATACATTCCTGCACCTTTAATTGGGTCACAATAGAAAAGATTTGCACAGATGGCATTTGCCAAGCAGAGAAAAACCAAATCAGTGATCCCCCAACCCCTTTTGTATCATACAGAAATGCCAATTTGATTCACACATACCTTCTGGGTTTTTTCCCTCCTTTCTTTAAAAAAAAAGTTGAAGTCCACACATCTTAATGTCACTCAGGTTGAGAAATACTGCATTAAGCCCTGTATGGGTAACTGAAACTCTCCAGCCAACAGTGTAGAAACTACGTGAAGAAAATAGAACCTGCCAGTGTAGTAATATCGGTGCTGCTGAAATCCAGGCCCCAAAATAAACTATTTTTATTTCAGAGAGGAATTTTTTAACAGGGAATAAGCAGAGGGGTTTTTTAGCAGCAGTATAATCTATTTCAATCTACTTCAGGCATCTTTTAAAATGGCAGTAAATCACACACCCCTGCCCCCTCCCGCCCCCGGGTCCAAGACTTAAGACAGGCTAACAATCAAACTCCAATCGATATATGACATATTAAAGTTTGAATGGGATGTGAGTTTTGAAACGATGCATAGATGAAGCTGCAGCCATCACTTCCAACTGTAGGTTCCAACTGATTGCATCTCCCACAGAACTGAGAAATAAATCACTCTGGTGCTAGAAGCCCTTTATGTTAACATTTTACCATTGGATTATTACTGGACATACACGGTTTAGTACTTATAGAAGGGTTTTCATCACTGCCTATTGATTCTTTGTCTTCCAAAGGAACAGGCAATTAAAATACAAGGTTTTCCTTACACAAAAAAGCCAGAAAATTTCACAGAAGTTTTCATATGTAAAAGAACTAAAAGAAAAACCAACAGGGGGGAAAAATCTGGTTTATCAGTTTAGAATATTGCAGAAGATGGTTTTAACTAAAACTGTGTTATCTCTCCTACTTAATAACGGGGAACCATTTTTGCTCTTCTCTTCAGCAAAACTTGGTAGGTAGTATCTATTAGCTTCCTCAGGACTGACAGTTTGACTCCCCTGTTTATAGTTATAAGGGATATTTTGTCATTGTCTTCCCTTAGGAGTCTTTTTCTTTTACTTCTTGGTCCTTTCTATTCTCCTGATATTTCCCAAGGATCTCTCACTCAAGCATGAACCATATCTGATGCTGTTTAGTTTTTTTAAAAATCAGCTAAAGTCAAGATGAACCTTATCATCTTGTAGTGAAGGAAAGGCACATCACTGTTCTACCTCTGATATATGTCAGATGGACAAACTTACTCTTAGTAATTCCCTCAACACTGTCAAATTATTTACTAAGTCTGCACTACTATTAATCTTCTCATCATTCCCGCCACCAATCTCCTTCCACTTATGACTGTAACTTTGTTACTTGTATACTTACGATTTATATTGATATTGTTTCCTGATTGCTTATTTGTACCCTATGACTATCATTAAGTGTTGTACCTTATGATTCTTGATGAACATATCTTTTCTTTTATGTACACTGAGAACATATGCACCAAGACAAATTCCTTGACTTAAAATTCCTTTTAAATCCCGATGGTATTTTCATAAAAGAATTGCTGGTTTCATTTTGCAGATGTCCTCAATTCAATCTACTGCCAAACACAGAAGATTATACATTTTTGCACCTCACAAAGCTACACAGCATTGTCATGTTCCTAAGAGACAATAAAATTGGCTCAGAAGGTGAAATTTATTATTATAATATAATGAAAATAAAATGGTTTCCTGACAACTTTGATAAGTTAACAAGGGGGAGCCCTGTGATTTTCCAGAAGAATGCAGAATCTTAAAACAGTTTATTTTGTAAAAGGTGGCAAAGGAAAATCTAGAGAACAGCAGCTTTAAAAGTAGCAACCAGCAGAGCAATTAACCTGTAAAGATAACACAGTATGTGGTACAGAATGCAATTAGTTTCTCTTATCAGTTTATACAAACTCACAGACTTGTGGTACTGGTTGTCTCACATAAGGCTGACTCTCCTGATTGTAGCTATATAGGGGCATTTTACCATTGTCTTCTCTTAGGAGTCCTCCTTTTATTTCTCACATAATATGGTGTGTTGTCTCACACAATAAGGATGATTATTATCTCACATAATGATTGTCTCACATAATAAGGACCAGGACTTTTATTTGAGAAAACAAGTTATTGATGATGAGAAGGGAGGGGTTGCATTATTAACATCACATTGTTTGGGAGTTTTTAATCTATGATGCAGGACTAATGAGAATTAATCCAGAACCTCACCCAGCCATAGATCAAGACCGGCCTCTTTCTATTTCATCAGGCAACAGCAGAGGAAAAGAGTCAATCACATTGATGTTGTTATCTCGATTCCGGCTGTCATTTTCAGAATTAGAAATGGGGGACACTTATATCAGATTTGGAAAGATCAAGAAAGAAGAGCTTTTCCTTCATCTAAAGTCCCACCAGGTTACATCAGTCAGGATGGAGGAAGAGAAAAGAGAGCTGTTTTGTGGAGATTTTCATCCAACATGATTTTTAAATCTTCCCCTCTGAAAGCAATAGGGAGAATTCAATGAGGCTGAAGTCAGACTAGTGTGGATCTGACATGGGGAAGTGAGAAGATTCCATGGGTCTTAGTGGGTTTTAACTTGCCCTCCTTACAATCTATCTTCAAAATATTCAGAACTTGAAGCAAAGAGGTAGCACCACAGATAGCAATAGCACATAGTGCTTTACCGCACTCTCTAAGTGGTTTACAGAGTCAGCATATTGCCCCCAGTAATCTGGATCCTCATTTTACCAACCTCAGAAGGATGGAAGGCTGAGTCAACCTTGAGCTGGTCAGAATAAAACTCTTTAACAGTGAGCAGTGAGTTATCCTGCAATACTGCATTCTAACACTATAGCACCACGGTTCAAAGATCATTTTTGTTTTGCTGACCTTGAAGAGCTGAGCTGTTGAGACAGCCTATTTTCACCCTATTCTACACTAATTAGCATGGACTTTTTCAAATAGCTGCCAGAGAATGCTAGTTTTCCCTTTCCTTTCTCATCCCATTTTTCTTTTGTGCCAGGTCTATTGCTTTCATTACTCATATTTTAGATGCAATTGAAGCCTTTCTGGCTGAATGGACTTTTAATAAATTCATATCTTAAAATAATAATTTTTAGGCTGTGATTTTACACATGGGATTGTCTGCTGCTGAAATCATAAGAAACATGTTGACACATCTGTATATTGGGTTGCCCAAAATGTTGAAGGCAGGCATATAAATTTTAAAAGGCCTTGATGGCCCAGCAGTTTGAAAGGCAAAGTATTCTCAAATGATTCTTTGCAAATGTTATAGATGGTTCTATGTTATTTAGAGCAAAAAAGGAAAGTAGAAGGTAAATGTACCACTTGGTTACTTTTTGAAGCATTTCAAAACAATGGAAATGGCCCCCTGGGACATGTGCTTTCTAAGCCTTTCCCTTCTTCTCCCTAAATGTTGCTGTAGCTGCTTCTATTCTGTCTCTCTCTTGATTTCATGTTATACAGCTTTGTGTCACCCCATTTTTGCTCACCTGGTCCCAGGGACCTCTCCTGCTTTGTTTTACACTGCCTGTCACTGTAAAGGGGAATTTTATTTCCAGTCATGGTTCTTTTCAATCTCATATCTCATTAGTTGGAAGCACTGAGGGCATCAAATAGAAAGAAGAGATGAATGAACCTTTCACTTCCTGCAGCCGGATGGAAACGATTGATAGAAAACTCTATCTATGAAAAATGAGCAAGTATTGACGAGGTGTTCTGGCCCATTATAAATCCACTTTAGGGTGAAATAATCAACCAGGTTGTACAGCAGTCAGCAAACCATTTGCTTCTACATATATCTTTTGGCTGGAACATTTTCTTTAGCTAGCACATAAACCATATGTAAATAAATAACAAAATGTACAAAGTATTCCTAATAGGAACACTGCTAGGTTTTAAGATTCCTAGTCATCTGCAATCTAAGCCAGGTTTCTCAAAACTCTTTAGAGCTAACTAAGCAATAATTAAAATTAAGCATAAACATTCCTGTAGGTTCTTTCTTTGCTGTCACATATAAATGCATGCATGATGGTGATATGAAACTCAAAGGGTGAAGCAAAAATGAAATCTAGCGGCCTCTTTCTAATAATAAAGCTAGTCTACTCATCATATTTTATAATGCCCCCAAATGTGCTCTGGAAGGTCTCCTAAACTCTTTGGAATAGAAGGGAAGAGACAAGAAAATATTGATAGGATGGGCAAAAATCCATCTGCATAAGGTCAGATTTCATTCCTATTCTTAGTTATGTTATTGACATCAATAAGATTCTTTTTGAATGAAGGTGGTCTAGCTAATACACGGAAAAGAAAAAAAAAATACCCAGGGATAAATGTCACCAGAATATTCTGAGTTCAACTATTTGAAACTCAGCAGCTCATACTTTTGCTTTCTTCTAACAGAAAATGAAATTATCTGTTCCTTGTCAATGATAAGCACATACTTGATTCCATGTAGTATTGCTTAGTAAAATTAAACTCTGCTCACTCCAAAGTCAAAACAATGAGTTTCATTGATTGTGTTATATTTATAGCACCTAAGCACCTCCCATATCTAAATTGATTATTTTAAATAATCAAAGGAAAAACTTGGTTTTAACAAGCAAATTTGACAATGGATGGAATTGTTCCTTATTAGTGCAACATTCAGCAGAAGTCAGCAATGGATTGGCACTATGCTCTATTTCTAAATGTCTTCCGATGTCTCCAGTCTCTAATCTAGGTCTATCAGATCTGGAAAGATGGTATTTTCAGGGTCTCCAGCAGAGATCCATTGGAATTAACATATCATTGATGTCCTAGACTTTTCCTATTATAAGCAATCAGAAAGGGCATCTAGAAAAATGCCTTCCTATTACTGCCATCCTAAATATTTCATTCACATGAAACTCATTGATTAGAATTATGAAAACCACAGGAAATAAAGACATAACTTCCCTGTTTATTATCAACTTCATACATTTATCAGATTATAAAATATATTTCAAGGAATTGGGAATATTTAGTCTTGAGAAAGACTACAAGAAAACTTAGACTTGAGAAAGAAAGATGGAGCAGGAGGGGGGAATAATACTACTCTTAAAATACTGTAACTAAAAGGACGTGACATGGAAAACCTGTTTTCTGTCTTTCCAGAGTGCAGGACATGGAATGCATAATGGAATTAAACTACAAGAATGTAGAGTCTTTCCTAAGAGAAGTTCAACAGGAGAGCCAGTTTTCAAGAAGTGGGTGGTAAATGCCCTTTCACTGGAAGAAAGATGCTAGACCCGTGATGGCAAACCTATGGTACACGTGCCCAAAGTGGCATGCGGAGCCATGTCACCTGGCACACACGACGTCACCCGTTCCTCTACCAGGTTTCTGACACACGTGCACGTGTGACAACCAGCTGGCCTTTTTGTGTGCTGCAGTGCCAGAAACTGGAAGAGCTGGTCTTCTATTTTCCTGCGTGAGCATGTGCACTGGCCAGCTGGTCGTCACGCATGCATGTGCGCCAGAAACCCGGAAGACTAGCTGGCCAGAGCACATGCATGCATCAGAAACTGGAAGTTCATTTTTGGGGGCGCACATGTGTCCTGGGCAGCTCCTCTTCCAGATTGCAGTCCTGGCACGTGCATGCTCCCTTTTCAGTACTCGGTGCTGAAAAGGTTCACCATCACTGTGCTAGACCATCACATTTTGGAGATATTTTAATTTGAATTCCTGCACTGAGATTGGATTCACCAGCCTAAATGGACACTTTCAACTCTATGATTGTATAAGTTGTGCTGGAATCCTATATCTTTTTCAGCATTCTGTTTCAAAAAGCCTAGAACAGGCAGAAGTACAAGATGATATGTCCCAACTTGCTTACATAACATTAAACCTTATCCTCTCTGAATTTGTCTCCTTGTTTCTAAAGGCTAAATTAAATCACTGCCTAGGGAATTACAGTTCTCTTAATAGCTACTGAGCTGTATTACAAAATTCTCAGCAATATTGCAAAGTATATTAAATACATCTCAAGATTTGTTAGGAAAAGCCACATTCTACTAATTTGGGGGTGTTTATTTATTTGGCTTAAATAAATAGTTGATTCTGCTGTGCTCTGGGTTTTAGAGAAATCCACATTATAGACTTACTTTCTTTCTTTTTTTAATGTGAAACCAACCATTTGAAAGGATATTTTTCCTATTTCACAGAACTGTGAACAGAACAGAAACTTGTTAATATTCTTCCTATACTAAAAGAAAACATTTCAAATTAATATTTCATAACTATTTAATACAGTGGTTCAGAAACAGAATTTTAGAATTTCAAACATCAAGTGCAAATTTGTGGCACTCTGAATTCAGTATATAATATGTTATTCCCTCCAAGTAAGGTAACAACTAGAAAGAGTTTACAGAGGGAGTGAGAGAAAGATTTATATGTGTGTGCATTTTCATACACACAACCAATGTTTATTATGCTCCATTTTTCTTATTAGGCTCTGAAAACATCAATAGTACAATTCAAATGTATACAGATGTTAAATTGTATTCTTTTGGATAAAAAGATATCCATCAGACTAATTCATCCAAAGAACAAATGTTAATCAGTTAATCACATTAAATACAGAATAACAACTGGTTTGTTTCCAAATAACAGAATAACAGAGCTGGAAGGGAACTTGAAGGTCTTCTAGTCTAACCCCCTGCTCAAGCAGGAAACCTTATACCAGTGATGGCTAACCGTTTTGCCATTGCGTGCCAGAAGCGGGGGAAGCGTGGGGGGGTCCGTGTGCCCATACCCATAATTCTTTGCGCCCCGCCCCAGCACACAATGGCCCGGTGGGACTGGAAAGCCCATTTTTTGCTCTCTCCAGGCTCTAGAGCCTTTCTAGGAACCTGGGGAGGGCGAAAACACCCTTCCCCACCCTCTCCAAAGGCCCTCTGGAGGCCAAAAATGGCCCATTTGCCAACCTCTACTGGGACCGGAAGGCCTGTTTTTTGCTCTCCCCAGACTCCTAGAAAGGCTCTGGAGCCTGGGGAGAGAGAAAAACAGGACTTTCCCACCACCCCCCAAGGCCCTCCAGAGGCAGGAAACAGCCTGATTCCCTACTTCTGGTGGGCCCAGAAGGCCCAAAAATCAGCTGGCTGGCATGCGCATGAGCTCGTGTGCCCACCAATATGGCTACACATGCCACCTGTGGCACACGTGCCATAGGTTCGCCATCACGGCCCTATACCATTCCAGACAAATGGTTGTGCAATGTCTTCTTAAAAACCTCCAGTGTTGGAAATATGATAGAAATAAAAGAATTGCCTATTGGATCCAGCAAAAGAGCCAGGATAAAAGTTCTAATAGTTAAGGCACCAGGCTAGAAACCAGACTATAATTTCTCCTGAGGCATGAAAGCCTGTTGGGTGACTTTGGCCTTGGTTGAGTTGGGCGGCTATAGGAATTGAATACACAAATAAATAAATAACCAAAAATATCTTTAAAAAATAGGACATCTATTTCAATCCTCTGAGGCTAAGTGAATGCATTAGTTAGAGGGTGAGAGCTTCTTTTTTCCAAAATATCTCCATGAGTCTACACATATTAAATATAAAATTAATGTTTTTACTTAAATACAGATGTAGGTTTATCCAAAGAAAACAAAATGACAGCATCTTGTGCACAATGTATCAGGCATCAGAGTCTAGAACTCTCTCTACAGTTAGAAGCATTGTAATATATTTGAAATTACTGTACAACTTTCAATTTTGTAAGAAAGATGTCAAATACAGACAAACATGAATGACAGTAAATCTCCATGCCCACGTGCCAAGCACTTCTAGTTCTGGGTAAGATTCCTCCCTTAATTCTGAGAGCTTTGCAGCTCCTTTCCAACCAATGATCATAGAAAGAGGGACATTAGGTCCTACAGTCTGCTCTATAACTAGTTGGAAAGGCTGTCCCCTGAACTCCGTCCTCCACCCAGAGTTATCTTGAGGCAAGATGGGCAGCCAATACATTTTATAAATAAATAAACAAACAAATAAGGCATTCTAGCCTAGCTCAAAATATCAAGTGGTCTGGAAACTATTATTCTGATATATTTGTCCCTGCAACATTTCTTTGGATTTGAACTCTCCAAACTGCTTCAGCATACATAGGAATGTGCATGTAATACCCATTAGTTTCACTTTTTTTTCACTATTTTTCTACTTGCATTTTTTACGTGCTTTCGAACTGCTAGGTTGGCAGAAACTGGGACAAGTAATGGGAGCTCACTCTGTTACTCGGCGCTAAGGATTTGAACCACTGAACTGCCGACCTTCTGATTGATAAGCTCAGTGTCTTAGCCACTGAGCCACGGTGTCCCATTATATAGCATACAACATAATAAAATTCACACCCTATGTGTTTAGAAGAATCTTTTGGGAATCAAATCCAAAGCATTACATAACTTGTCTATGCATACATTTCCTGTGTTGATTCCATACAATGATTCTGGATTGCCATTATTTTCATCAATTACAGTGTTATGGCTCTGTTAAAAATCATCTTCTGACAACGATTACAGTGTGAATAAGTATTCAGCAGCTGCGACTCAGAAACTGCTGGAACAGTCAGAAACACTAATTACCAATTGTGTCAAATGCATTTCTTACAAAGCTGAAGGTTTTAAAATCTGAGAAAGTAGCAAATTCTGATTAGCATTTAAAGAGAATCTTCAAAACGGCATTTAGAAATATTAATTATTCAATTGGCCTTAACAGCCCATTAGCTGTGCAGATTCTTATCAAAGGAAATTTAAAGAACTTGATTTTAACCCAATGAATACTGTAGTACCAATCGACCGCTTGAAGTTGTATGACCCAAAGAATACAAGATTTTTAAAAATGAGTAAAGAGAAGCTCATATTAAATTGATATGCTAAAAATTTCTGATACCTTAAGATTGCTAGGCTTGGATGGGGGAGAGCCCTCTTTTTTAAAATGCCAGGATATTACCTCCACATGGGAATCTGGGTTTCCTATACACCCCAGATCTCTCATGAAACAAATGATACCACCTACTACATCTGAATGGATTGACTCAGTGGTAATGGAAACACCATTTGAAGACCTGAAAAACCAAGTTAGGGACTGATCATCATCATGGAGAAAATCTCTCTACGCAGTCACTAAGAGTCAACACCAACTTGCTGGCAAATAATCAAACATTTGTATCTTCAGACCATATACCCTGATTTACTATTTAATTCTGTAATTCTGCTGCATAAAAGTTAGGTCTGACAAATTGTTGACAGGAGAAGAAGGCCTTTCAATGGTTATGTCTTATCTTGGACAAGTTCACTTGGTATCCACTGTGGCAACATTTAAACAGAAAAGGACAACAAAAATGATTAGGGGGCTGGAGGCTAAAATATATGAAGAATGGCTGCAGGAATTGGGTATGTCTAATCTGGTGAAAAGAAGGACTAGGAGTGACATGATAGTTTCAATATTTGAAGGGCTGTCGCAAAGAACGGCGGGTGTCAACCTATTTTCCAAAGCACCAGAAAACAATGTATGGAAACTAAGCAAAGAGAGAAGCAACCCAGAACTAAGGAGGAATTTTCTAACAGTGAGAACAATTAACCAGTGAAACCGATTGCCTTTAGAAGTTGTGGGTTTTTCATCACTGGAAGTTTTTAAGAAGAGACTGGACAGCCACTTGTCTAAAATGGTATAGGATCTCCTGCTTGAGCAGGGCATTAGATTAGAAGACCTCCAAGCAGTGGTGGGTTGCTCCCGGTTTAGCCCGGTTCAGCCAAGCTGGTAGTGGTGATGATGTGACGTCACCGAACTGGTTCTCTGTGACTGGGAGATGGGCCCTCCCGCCCATCTCTGCTTTATTCTTACCTTTATTTCTTGGGTTTTAGCCCAGCTGATAGATGCGGCAGAGTGGATTGCCACACCTCAGGTGGGCAGAAACCTAACGCGCTTGCGCAGAGCGCAAGTTTGATGCACATGCGAGCAAACCGAGCATGCACGCGGTGATTGCATGCAAAGCACATGCGCGAAGAGAACCGGTGGTAACACGAGTTGGAACCCACCACTGCCTCCAAGGTCTCCTCCAACTTTGTTATTCTGCTGAAGAATTTCCTACTCAAATACATACACAAATAAGCCAATAAATGTTGCTAGGAATTAAGTGAATCAATTTCTTGCTTTGGTGTATGAGTTCTATATGTCAGTCCCTTTAAAATGTGCAGTAGCTACAATTAAGAGCTATACCAAGTGGAAACACTTAATGAGGAATGGTGTGTATTCTCTATGCTGGGATTACAGGACTCCAGTTTAATTAAGCTTAAATAAATGAAGCTGACTCTAAGGTTCTAATCTTTCTCGTTATATGTGCACTGAATGTTTATACTATAAGCTAGCACTTGGCAGTATCACTTGAAATTTAGTTTATCAATTTTTTTAAAAAAAAACGTAAAGAACAGAGCTGTGTTCACATAATAATAGAACACCGCTAGAACTTTTGTCTCCCTGCCACCACAGTTCAAACTAAATCAACTGCAGCTCATTATTCTATCAGTGCTGAAAGTTATTCCTGTTATTTTCTACAGTTTTACTTGGATATTTGAGCACAAATGATTCAGGAGCATAAAGGTGTCTATTACTGTTCTTCTGCTGCAAGTAGTACAAGAGAATATCCTTTTGAAAAGCCAAATCCTTCATTCTCCCTTGGTGTTGTAAAAGAATATAGGATAGCAAGTATTCTTTCTTGCAGTTGTGGAGGGAAAGCGTGAACTGAAATAGCTGTATGGCCAATACAGAAACAAAGCACTTTACTCAAGACCTTACACAGTGAAGTAGCTTACTGTTACTAACTTACTGATGCTGACCTGAATTCCCCAAAACTCCTTTTTATATCTGATTTTAGAGTTGTGAAATGGGCATGCTCTTGAGAAAAGAGGATGTCATGCACTAGAGCTATGCAAAAGATTTCAAATTCAAAACAGTGGCTTCAAGTTCAAAATAAAAGTCCCAATTGGTAGAAATGGGTTAATCGAGGCACAGAGAAATCCTTGAAACGAGACATTTGATTTCAAAACAATTTGAAATTTGTGCACCGCAATTCTCATTTTATATTTGCTCTACTCTCCAGCTGAAGACCACCTCCCTACAAAGGATGAGTTCATTTCATTTTTATCCCATAAAAGAAACGTATCAGAAAAAGCCTTGTTTACATCTGTCTTTTCAGCATTCACCTTTTTTCTTCAGTTGCAGCACCCTGAAAGTATTTCAGAAGGCCTGCCAGGAAATTTGTTTTTCTTGACAATAAAGTATGTTTTTTTTTTCAGAAGATTGAAATAAATTACACCTTGAGAATTATGCCACTTCAAATGTCACAGGCAGGTTCTCCTCTGCAGTTACCACTGCAGGGGGTTCAAACTATCCAGTGTCACAAATGAACTGAAATGGAAAGTTTTCTATTGAACAATAAATTGAGGGAGGTTAAGATTGGGGGAAGAGGTGAAAAAAAGTGTGTTTGTGTGTGCGTGTGTGTATGTGTGTGTAAATTATATATAGAGAGAGGAGTCATAAGACTAGATCTGCTGGATTGAACAAAGTCCCATCTTGGTCCAAAATTTTGTTTCTCACTTGCAATTGGTGTTTGGAAGCATAGAGCCTTACTATCAAGGGGTAACACGGAGATTTAATGACTAACAATTCTTGATACTCACTATCAAAATTACCCAACTTAAAATCCTCCAAAATATTGACCATCACCTTGCCTAATGATAATAAATTTCATTAATTGGTGATTTATTTAGTTAGTTTTATAAGCCACTTTAATGGCAAAGTACACTAAACATTATAAACTCTGATGCAGCACAAAGATTAAAACAACAAATGCTAATACAGTACAAAAGCAATAATAGTGATAATCTTCTGCTCCATCACACCAAAAATCACACCAAATATCACTCTCCATAGCATAACAATTATATAATACAATGAAGGAACCTAACAATAATATCTCCAGAAACTTTATGAAATATTTATTTATTATTTGTTTACATTTATTGACCACTCCATATTAGTAGAGAGGACAAATCTAGAAAAAATACTAAAACAGTTAAAAATATTAAACGAAACCAACAGCCTAGACTAAAATAAAATCAACAATACTCTAACAAATACAAGCAACAAAACAGGAAACATTAAATAAATAATAAATGTAAGCTACATCTTAGCAGCTGTTTAAAACACTAACATGGACGATGCTGATCTAATTTTTTTTTATAAAATAATCTTTATTAAATATTTACAATAAAATTAACACACAAAAATGGTTGAAAAGCAATATAGGAAGCGAAATATAGAAACACATAAACACAGGACTAAAACGAAACAACCAACATGACTAACCGAGAGTTAAGCTCACTCTCCAATTAATATTAACTAATATCATCCTAGCCAAACATTTCAATGCAATCAAGTTCCTTTTACTAACTACAAAACAATTGGTCTGTTTTTATCAAAATTATAAAGAGTTATAAAGCCTAGTAAATATCTAGTTAATCTAGACGATCTTGTCACCCTTCTCCTAAATTTAACCTTCTTTTGAGCCAAACAAAGCATCTGTCCCAACTTCTATTATATACTGAATCTTTCTTGTCTTTTAAGATATACGTTAGCCTGTCCATCTCAGCACATCGAAGAATCTTGTTTATTATCAGATGGTCAGGGGGCAGATGCTGATCTAATTTTTGAGAAGAATACTTTTCTTCTCAAAGGATAGAGTCAGTAACAGAAGATACCCAGCCCTATAGACCCTGCTAACAGATATGGGGCTCAAAGAGTTCTTTGATTACTGTATATCTGTCTGGATGTCCAAGACTACAGAGAAAGCTAGTTTGGTGCAATGGTTACTTTAGGCATGAAGACAGATAGATGACTTTAGGCTAGTCATCCATAGCCCAAGAAGGAAGCAGTGGCAAACCAAAGTCAAAGAATGACTTTGAAGGCACCTCCCAAAAAATATGTAATGTAATATTCTGTCACTATAACTTTACAATAAAAACAGTATTAGCTTATCTGTCTTTTATTTCCAGGTTTGATCTACCTTGGAGGGCTGGTATCAGTCTTGCAAGCCTGAAGGTGCTTCCCATTCCCTCCATTTATTTTCATGAGAACTTTAAAAGTCATATCTGATATGCTTTATCCCATTACATTTTTGCTTTGGACTCAGATTTCTTTTACGTGACTGTTGTCTTGGTTGCAACTCTTCCTTCTGTTCCTAGGAGTTATGCCTTCTGCCTACTACAGATCACAGCTGCTTTCTGAACTCAAGTTGACTTACTGGAACTAAACCTGAGTTTGTTCTTCCTGTTCTAAACTCTCACAACCTCCAGACACACCGGGATTATGTATTGTCCTTTTATCGGTGGTAAATCTTCTTCCAATCAATTGCTTTGGATGATTCTCTGTCCCAGTACTTTGGCTGAGGGATAAAACAAGCCCCTTCCCACTTTTCCTTGTCCCATGTAATTTTTTATATAGACAAAAATCAGAAAATCATATACTGTCAATCTTTTGACACTAGGTTTCAAAGAAAAGGAATAAATTACGAATGTCATAGATTGGCAAGGACCACAGTAATGATTGTAACCATCAGCTAATTTATACCTAACCTGCTTGAAGTAAAAAATAACAAGAACATAGGTTCAGTGCCTGGGTTAACTACATCTCCTAAGTGTTTAGTTAAATCCTAACACCATCTGTTCAGCTGAGATTTCCATGCAGTACCCAATATGTCAAATCACAATTATGTTACTAAGGATGGCAGCCTCCTCATTTGCAAAATAACTTGTAACACTGTTTGAATGAAATGAGGAGTCAAGGGTGGCTAACTTGGAGCACAACAGCTTGGTGAGCTTATGGCCTATACAGAGGCGGAATAAACATGGCACAGAGTTCTAATGGAACCTAAAAGTATTTGTCACCTTCACTGGGAACATGAAAAACAGTCAGCTGGGTTAAGCAAGATATGAAAACGATCTAGTAAAATAAAGGACTCTTTCATTGAAGTTATGATCATTATGTTCATGCCAAATGTGCACATAACTGGTGGAAGGTGAGCAAGGAATCCTTTTTTCTTCGAAAGGAGAATAGTGTCTTGCTTCTTTAAACAACATTGGAATGGAGGAGAGGCCCACTTATTAAGCAGCACCACAAAGAGAAGATACGAGGTATAAGGAAAGCGCAACAAACCATGTATTATTTCATTAGATACTATTTTATTTTTACTACCTGAGACAGAAAGAGGTGCTTGTGAGATTTTCTGCTTCATTGGAGAAAGATAACTTTAGTCACAGTGCTCCTTAACATGGGCAAGGGGAAGGGGAAAAAATTGTCGACCTCAGTCAGGAAAATGTGTTGGAGACAGACCTTCTCATACATCCCAGCGACAAGAAACAATACCAGAAGTGAGTCTGATTGGCAACTACAAAGTTCCATCTGTGCACTGTGTCAGACAGATCACAAGCTACAAGACCTCTGCTCCCTCAAAAAAGGAAGGAAGGTCAAAACCTGTCAAACAGGCAGTACAAGAGGAAAGAGCAAAGAAGTCAACTGACACTGTTAAGAAGTCAGTGGAGAGAAGGTAGAAAGGTGGGAAGAGGATACAGGTAGGATACCAGATTTCTACCTTCTCTCTCTTTCTCCCTCTCCCTCCCCCCGCCTCTCCCCCACTCCTATTATTTTTGCTCCAAATATTTTTAATTACATTTAATGTATAGCATAAAGTATCTATTGGTACAATAGAGTCACCTGCCAAACTAGTATTATTGCACAAAAGCCTATTTATTTGAACTCCCTGTCACAATCCCTTTGTCAATCATGTAAAGCAATTTATGTGATCATCACTATTTGGTTAAGCCCATTTATGATCTCCCTAATTATTACTATTTTTCAGTAACTATCATCATTGAGAGAAGTGCTGAAACTTCTCTCTTCCAGGGTGTCTATGGAGATTCTCAGTCGTCCAGGTCATGGTTATCCCAAAGGTGCTTTTTTTCAAGAGGCAACTGGGCTTTCTTGTTTTTCTTTGAAGACTTTTCACTTCTCATCCAAGAAGCTTCTTCAGCTCCCCACTGGATAGTGGGGAATGGAAGGATTTATATTCCTTGCAGACAGTTGATCATTTTCATTCTTTCAGAGAGTCGTTGAGGCCACTGAAGGTCTATCTGTGTCCCCAGGAATGCCTGAGTAGTGCAATAGATGTGGAGCCTTCTTGTAACTGCCCTATTTTCACCGGGGTGAAATGCTCCCGGTTCGGACTGGATCAGGCGATCCATTAGCGATTGTGGCAGGTGGTTCGGAGAACTGGTAGCAATGGCGGCACAAGGCTCCGCCCACCCACCCAGATGTCGTTACTTCCTGATTTTAACCCTCTGCGCATGTGCAGAAGGTTTTCCGCATGCACAGAGGGTCTGCGCGTGCATGTGACACACATGCTCACTTTGCTCACGCACACGTGCGGCGCATGCACTTCCGAACTGTTAAGGAAGGTAAGTAGATTTCACCCCTGATTTCCACGGTATTGCAAACAGTGGTGTTTCTGGGACCAGTTCATATATTTTGTTTATTTGTGTATTTCAATAAAATAACAATTTCACCTCAATGCATATGTAAATAGCAACCAGGTCAAAGAAAACATTCGCAATCCTAACTCAAGGAAGACCAGATAATCTGTTTCCTCCAAGGTTCTCTGGAAAAGCCAGAAAACTACCTTCTCAACCTCCTTCCCAAAATGGTAATTGATGGTTTCCAATCTTCCAAGGCACACCCTAAAGTATTATCAAACAAATCAGTGAAGCTCTGAGCTGAGGCTTTAATTCAACTACTGTTTTGTATATAAGTAAGCAGAATTCCACATGATTCATCTGGCATCAACCAGAAAACAAGGCCTTCTTATTATAGTGCTACTTTTTGAAATACCCATCCCCAAAAATAACAACTGCATTGACTTCATTAGTGTTAAAATGCTAAAAGAGTTCTATTCACTTCATATTCAATTTTTCCAACACATTAAATGTGCCACTGATTACATTAGCTATAATGTAATAACATTTCTAGTACTTAACACTGTATTTAATGTGCATTTGACATTCTAAATGATTAAACAAACAGGAATACACACTTTTTTTTTTTAGCTTTTAAGCCAGTTTTATCTAGTGGTTAAGATTAGAAACCAGGAAAATATAAGTTCTAATACTGCCATAGGCGTGAAAGCTGGCTGGATATCTTTGAGCCAGTCTCTTTCTCTCAGCCCAACTCACTCCACAGGCTGTGGGGGGGGGGAGGAAAAGGGAGTATTAGATATGTTGACTACCTGGGTTATTTTAAAAAATACAGGCAGGATAAAAAAAAATCTAAATTATTTTCTCTCAGATATTACTAACAATATTTCCCCAGAAGAAAAAGAGAATTGTTTTATCTTCTAAAAGAATTCTGAAAATTACACTTTTTGGAATTTTAAAAAAAGGGGGGGATTTGGGATTGATTCAGGTGTGGGAACATTTCTGTGAATTGCCTTCCCCAGACATAGATGCAATTTTCCCTTTCATCTATAACTCTTCAAATCCTACTGCTGCTTCTTTTTCCTTCTCTACCCTTTTGGTCAAAAACCAAAGCACCATTTGCCTTTTAATTGTTGGCACTAGGAGCCCTCCATTGGAAAATACAGTAGTACTTTCAGTAATACATAGCACTGTTACTTTAGTATAAGTTATTTTATATTCCTTATTTATTTGCAATAAGAAAACAATCATTACATAAAGCAATAATACAATCAAGCATCCATTTTGACTTTCATTTTCACTTGAGCAAGCCAAGGGGGGAAGAAGAGACACACTTCTTATTTGTAGCTATGTAATGAGATGCTCTTCAGATCCACTCAGAAATAATTCCTATCCTGTTCAGTGGGACTAATTTCCAAGTAAGAGTGCATACCTTACAATTTGGCTTTCCAGTGGGAAATATCTGTGATAAATTCAATCAAATAGGATTACTCAGCTTTCCTCCACTGGGCCCTACTCAGATATGTCAGACATTTGCTGCCATAACTCCCCATCTGACATAGCCAATCAAGGACAGAAAATTATTTGAAGTCAGATTGAAGTCCCTGAAGTTGAGGCCTACCACACAAGGAATGACTGTCAAATGTCCCACAAAGCATTAATATAAGCTTCCCCAATCCAGGACCTTCCAGTGTTTCCATGCCCATTGAATATTCTGTACATTGTAATTCCACAGACTTGGAAAGCCACCCTAGTCCTGAAAGCATTAATGGTTACCAGACCTCCAGCCAAAGGAGATGTCCTCCAACAAAACACACAGGTACAGTATACTCAATAGTATACTTGCTCAATAGTAATAGCTGTGAGAGGGATCTTGGACAATCACTTAAATATGAGCCAGCAGTGTGCAGCAGCTGCCAATAAAGCCAACACAGTTCTAGACTGCATAAACAGGGATAGAATCAAGATCATGTGAAGTGTTAATACCACTTTATAATGACTTGGTAAGGCCACACTTGGAATATTGCATTCAGTTTTGGTCGCCACAATGTAAAAAAGACATTGAGACTCTAGAAAGAGTGCAGAGAAGAGCAACAAAGATGATTAGGGGACTGGAGACTAAAACATATGAAGAACGGTTGCTGGAACTGGTCTGATTTCTCAGCTGGGGGTCTTTCATTTTGGGCCTCCTTGTCTTAAGATCAAGAACAGTAGTGGTTTTCACTTACCTTTGCTACCGTTTTGGGACTGTGAGCACGCGCACAGGGCACTTCTGCTCATGCGCAGAGCACCCATGATGATGTCCGGGTGGAACCTCCTGGGGCGAACTGGTAGAAACCCACCACTGATCCAGAACTAGTTTCATAAAGTTAATTGAAGACCTTTATATGAGAAAAGGATATAACTTTGAACATTCAGAATAAAAATAAGAATAATTTTATTTCTATACTGCCCTTCTCCCGAAGGACTTAGGGCGGTGTACAGCCTATTAAAAACACAAGACAACATCAGTTAAAATAATTTAAAATTATTAAATGAATTCGGCTCAATTTAAAACCCCAGGAATTTAAAACCCAATTTAAAATTGTTATGTTGATAGCCCAGCCTGGCGGAACAACAGGGTCTTGAGTGCACAACGAAATACCAGAGGTCGGAGATCTTACGCACTTCCGGGGGCAGTTCATTCCACAGGGCTGGGGCTCCCACAGAGAAGGCCCTCCCCCTGGGTGTTGCCAGCCGACATAACTTGGCCGATGGCACCCTGAGGAAACCCTCTCTGTGGGAGCGAACTGGCCGGTGGGAGGCTATTGGTGGCAGAAGTCGGTCTCGAAGGTACCCGGGTCCCATGCCATGGAGCGCTTTAAAGGTGGTAACCAACACCTTGAATCGCACCCGGAAGACCGCTGGGAGCCAGTGCAGCTCGCACAGGAGGGGTGTTACGTGGGCACAACGAGTTGCGCCCATAACCACCCGCGCGGCCGCATTCAATGCTGATATTTGCTAGTTTAATGAAATGCTAGTTTAATGAAAAGAAGCACTAGGGATGACATGATAGCAGTGTTCCAATATCTCAGGGGCTGCCGCAAAAAAGAAGAAGTCAAACTATTGTCCAAAGCACCTGAGGGCAGGACAAGAAGCAATGGGTGGAAACTAATCAAGAGAGAAGCAACTTAGAACTAAGGAGAAATTTCCTGACAGTTAGAACAATTAATCAGTGGAACAACTTGCCTGAGGAAGTTGTGAATGCTCCAACACTGGAAGTTTTTAAGAAGAGATTGGATAACCATTTGTCTGAAGTGGTGTAAGATATCCTGCTTAAGCAGGGGTTGGACTAGAAAACCTCCAAGGTCCCTTCCAACTCTGTTATTCTATTTTGTCTTCATGGCCCCATCCAGATAACATAGCCTTATAATGAAATATTGTCCAGCTTTCTGAGTGTCTCTTTAAAAAATATTTGACTGTTTTCATAATTGCCTTTCAAATGTTTGTGTCTTGTGGCCTTCTAGATTGTCTTCTTTCTTTCTTTTGTCCATCAGCCGACTCAACAGCCTAGATTTATGTTAATTTCAGCAATTAGCTTCAATCCAGTTCCTTCCAATTTATGCTCAATATAGTCTGTAGTTCATATGCCCCTTCATATGTTTCTATGGTGAAATTGGAAAAGCACATCATCATTGATTCTATATTATCACTGGCATATGTTCTTGAAAATAAAGATTTGTTGGAAAAATATTGCAATTGAAAAAACAGTCTTTTTGATGCTGGAAAAAGTAATTTAATGTACTTGTAGGCTTGGGTACACTTTCTGCTATAATTTTTGTCACAGATGCCAAGAACATTACAAAGTTAATATGTCTTTCTTTTTGTCATATTGTCTTCCTTTCCAACAGTCCGTATCCTTTGCCTATTCACATATCTAGTAACCCTATATACATCACTTAATGATACATTTATCACTTAAGATATAGTTTTCCTATATTCATTATTTACCTTTTAATGACTGAACATCATAAAGGAAAAAGGCTTTTTCATAGGCACTTACAACTTGATAGCATTCATAGCATCATGCAGCTTCCTAAACTAAGGAAGTTTTATTTTGTGGCTCAAGAGAGTATAAGTGGATCCAGCCCTGGGGCCTGGGGGGTTAATCAATTAGCAAATGTTTAACTTAAGGAGGGACTGAAGTATCCAGAGAAAGAAATAAGTGAGACTGGGAAAAATGTGTGTGTGTTTGTGTGCGTGGGAGAGAAAGAACAAGTGAGTGAGAGAGAGAATATATATGTATAGGATATACATTTTTTTCCCCTGTTTTAATGACCTGGTAATCCCTTGCATCGGGGTGGAGTTGAGGCGTGACTAAACAGAGCTCGAACATTTACTGGCTGGATGCCCTTCCTGATGCCTATGTGGAATTCACAGCAGACAATAACTCATTGCACCCAGAGAAAGAAATATCTACCGCTACCTAGATCAAACTCAGCCTCCTGATTGTGAAGAAACAGCTCCACCTCTAGGCCACCGCGCTGCTCTGTTTAGGCCATACTGTAGAATATATCATATATAATATTTTGTATTTGCTTAGTGGCAATTCTAAACTGAACTCCCCTTTAAATACTGTAAAGTCCAAAAATTAATTTGTAAGTGAGCATTCCCTGTGTCTGTCTGCTGGATCCCACCAAGTTATTTGTTGTCCCTTTCTTACAATTATTGCTTTTAAAGTCAAAGAAGTATCGTGTAGTGTTAAGTGCTTTCTCTTCAGGAGTGGAGAAAATTCAACTACACCCTCACCACCTGAAGCTCACAGCTTCAGACTGTTACAAAAACCTTTCAGGTGCCTGGAGGGAACTAAAGTACAGTCATGACATCCGTAGAGAGGGTATCTAGCCAGCAAGCCTACAAAACTGATGCCTCCTACCAGCAACTTTAAACAAGCTATACAAGTTGGTTTTTTTAAAAAAAACTATTGTGTACAGTACCCACTTTTACTTTTATATGATTTAAAAAAACCAAAAGAAGCTGCCAGAGTTAATCAATAAGCATCTGAAATGTTATTGTTTTGCAGGTTAGCAAATTCAACAGAAATGGGAAAGGTGAAAGTTTTGTGAGTTAGATACTTACACCGACATTGAGATGCAAATACCAAAGGTTGGGGATCCATTTGGGCATGGATGAAATCTATCATTTTTCCTTGCTATAATATTTACAGATCATATATCTGAAAGCGTTTTTTTAAGTCTTCATAAAATTTTCCATGCATTTATGTATATTGCTGTCTGAGTGAATGTGTATTGTGATGTATCTTTTGTTTTTAATTGGGGAACAGCAGCACAGCATTTGGAGAACGTTAAAACAGATGATTATAAAGTAGTTCACACATAAGTCAAAGAAATATAAATAATTGGGTTGCACGGACATATTAAATCAAATCTAACTTGCCTTCATTCCAGGTTGTTATTTAGTTCTTTCTTCATTAAAAAAAATATTTAATGCAGTTTGCATTCAAAGTAATCCTAATGCAAAATAAATTATCAGCATACATGTTAGTCTTTTGCCCTAAGAGCTTTCTTCCTTTTCCCTTTATTAGTATTCTCCCTGAGCTGACACCAGACTCCAATGGGTTCTCTTGAATATGGCCTTGGATACCCCTCTTGCCCCAGCAGGATGACTGATTCCCTTCCCATGATACATGTCAATAGCTCAGGGGAGAAGCCATCCTCCCTATCTATTCTGCAATACTCAAACAGCACCTAAAATATTGCCTTGAGTTCCAGGCATTGCATGAGAGGAAGGACATTGATAAACTGGTGTCTGTCCAATGGAAAGCAACTAAAATGATAAGGGACCTGGAAGGGGGGAAAAAATCTTATGAGGAATAATTGGAAGTGTTGTGGAAGTTCATTGTGGAGAAAAGAAAATTACAGAGACCCAACAAGTGCCTCCCAGTTATTTCGGTTACTGTGTAGAAAATGGAGAGAATTGTTCACAGTTGTTCCAGGAGATAGGCAAGAAACAATGGGCTTAAAACAGTGGTGAAATTCAAATTTTTTTACTACCGGTTCTGTGGGCATGGCTTGGTGGGCATGGTGTGGTGGGCGTGGCAGGGGAAGGATACTGCAAAATCTCCATTTCCACCCCACTCTGGAACCAGCCAGAGGTGGTATTTGCCAGTTCTCCGAACTACTCAAAATTTTCACTACCGGTTCTCCAGAACCTGCTGGATTTCATCCCTGGCCTCTGCTCCCCTGCCAACACAGACTGTGTACAGCCGGAGAGGAAGGAGGTGAACCACTAGGCATGAGTTAGGCCAGATAATCTCCAAAATCCTTTGGAATCCTTATATTCGATGACTGAATGATTCCAGCAGCAGTTCTGCTGCCAGTCAAGATGATGTCTATCTTGAGGAAGAATCCCCTCTGGTTAACATCATAGCCAAAGACGCATGCCATAGAGCATGGCTTTTGGCTGCCCACCACTTTAAATAAAGACAAGGGATGTGTCACTCTCCAAGAATCTGGAATTGCAGAATAACACAATTTTTAGCTGCTATAGTGCATGTCTGAAGAACAGATCACTGTGAACCAGGCTTTTTTTTTTTTTTTTTTTTGTCCTTAGGGAAATATGCAAAATGACAGGTTAGTCGTCTCTCTTATTTTCTTTACAGAGAGCAAGAAATACATAGGACCCCCTGTGTTGCTGGTTGATATAAAAGAACTTGACAAGTATTTGTTCATTTGCAGCTTTCTTGATTTGAAAAAAAAAAAACCCATTAAAATGACTCACTGAAATGTGGCATCACAGAATCCAGTGTTATTGTCTCCTGCTAGAATCACAGTCTGTTCAATTTGATAGACATGTGACTACTTTTCTTCTTGGCTGCCAATCAAGTAAACTTATTCCTACAATGAAAATGCTTCATGACATGCCTGTTGTGAAATGAATCTCTAGATAGATAGATAGATAGATAGATAGATAGATAGATAGATAGATAGATAGATAGATGATAGATAGATATGAAGATGGAGATGGAGATGGAGATGGAGATATATAATCTATCTACACACACCCATATACAGTATACATACATAACTAATAGTTTTCAAACATTATTTGTAGAATTGTAATGTCAATTATGGCATTATTTCAAGTTAAGCTCAACCTACTGTAATTGTCAAAAAGAATTCCAGGCTTCAAATCAGTGCAAAAACAATTAAAAAGTATAGTGTAATATATGCTGCTAAGCCATGTGTGAAATCACTTTGTTTTTAAATGAAAGCACAGTAAAAATGACAGAGGCATCTGGCTGAAGCTTGTATAGTCAGAAACTTTCCTAAATGCTTTTTTCTTCCTGATCAACTTTTTCTCTCATAAGTCATCACTTCACAATGTGTAATTTAGCAAAAGTGGGGGAAGGAGTTCTTGTTTTAGGGGAGGTGACAGGCTTATAAAGATACATCATGTGACAATAAGGCTAAACATACAAATGCCAAGACTTGCCAAGAAAATCTGCTTGTGACCCTTAATCTTCAGGATTTTAGTGGATCAAGTTCTACAGTTGAAGAACTTGCAGTTGAAGGGAACATATGGTGTTCAGTATTATTTATTGCCCTCCCCAATTATAATCATATATCTCATTTTAATTCATCGGAGCCTTTTCAGAGAAAGACAATAAGCTTCAGGAGAAATTGAAACTTGGTTAACATTCAACAGATTATCCATCACACCATCATAACTTTCTGCTTAGAGTCATGAAATCAAAAAGCTATAGAATCTATTCCTATAGATACGCCATGTGATCCAGTTATATGGATAGAGATGAATCAAACATTTGGGGGAAGCTTTTTTATTCAACCACAAGCTCTTCTGTCTTCTGTCTGTCATCCCATTTACTTCTCTTTCTGGAACAGATCCTTTAGATCCTTGTGGCAGACTATGAAATTCCATATACCCCATGTCTACCACATAACAGGAGGATTGAATTGCATGCCAATCCTTCTTTCTCCCATTCCCTTCAATCCAGGACATGCAATATATTAGACATATAGTGAATATCCATTCTCAACAACATCTATGTGGAATATCTTTTCCAGTAAATATATGATAATTTAGGATAATTTTTTCACAATCAAACAATTCCAGTGCAGAAAACTACCAGTGCTTTAATTTCAGTTGACTCAGGGAACCTATGCTGCAAAACTCCAAGGAAGTAACATAAATGTTCTTATTTAATATTTCTTTCTATGAATTAGGATCATTTCATCTTCCATTTAGGGAAATTCTACCCTGTCTCAAGGGACGTGTTTTGGTTCCCTCAATTCTCATCCTGTGCACAATCTGTCTTGCACTCTGGCACTGCATAAATCCAACAGCATTTGAACTTCCTTCCTCCCACACTTCCTCTCGTACATTCTGAGTGCTTTGGAACTCTGGCTCTCATGAGAAATCATTACATTTTAGAACAATCAGCAGTTTGTGTCATCTACTGCACAACGCAATAACTTCAAAATGTGCTTTGCTTTTAGATAATAACTGGACCTATTAAAAAGGCAGTTGGAGATCTCAAGATGCTTCTAACTAAAAATGTAGCTGCCACCTCCATATTAAAGAAGTCCACTTAAGAAACAATCAAAAATCTTCCCAACTCTCTCCTACTTTGGCGACCATATCCTAATTAATTACTATCATATGTTATAATAATTAGCATCAGTGTTTTTATCTTTTAATTTGGAGGATAGATAGCAAATGGTTATTTTTCAGGTGGAGTCAACCATGAATTTGAGGCTGGGTTTTTAGGAGTTTGGGGAGTTTAGGAGTTTGCTTTATTTTTATTTTAGGGACTGTACTATGATGGGAAACAGTCACTTCAGTTTTCAGAGGTGGATACTTAAAGCAACATAAAAGTAGATAAGGCCTGCTAGATGCCCACCTCTTGTCTAAAGCAAGCAGAACACTATTCCAGGCACAAACTATTCCAGGAGCATCTTCCCACAGTCACACAATGCTCCCCTTCCCTATGGCACGTTTCCGTCTTCATTGTGCAGCAGTGTCAAGGCTGCCAACTGCTCATAGTGTATCTAGAAAATAATACCCATGTCTGTATATTGTTTATACAGGGTTAAGTAAGTAATTCTGCAATCAGTGATATATTAAAGAAAAGAAAGAAACTCTGCACGGTAGTTCACTTAGAAAATAAGATGACTCACTCTAAACTTTGTTTTACATTTTTGAATCGTCATGAGATAAATAAATGATGGAGTGCATAAATCCCAATGGTCAATATAGGCAATTTCAAATTCTGCCAAGCCGAGAGTGCACATAGGTAATAAATCATTCACCCATATCTCACATAAAACTGCATATTACGGAGATCACAGGGGCTGAATTACATTGCAATCCTCTATGAATATGCAGGTTTGAGAATGTTTGACAAGTAGATTATGTTCTTTTCCGAAGAACATAATATCTTCTTTTTCTGTTTTTCACCTTTTCAACAGAACTGCACTAGGTAAGCATGCCTATGGAAAGGAACATAGGTCACTATTATTATGAAGTTATTAAAGAAATATAAAAAAAACACAAGTCATGGGTCAGGACGTGGATTCACCTCCCTGTATTACAATCTCTGCACAAGAACTGGAGGTTGTCCATGACTTTGTATACCTCGGGTCAACTATCTCTGACACTCTCTCTTTAGATACTGAGCTGAATAAACATATTGGTAAAGCAGCCACCACATTTTCCAGACTTACAAAGAGAGTATGGCTGAATAAGAAGCTGATGGAACATACAAAGATCCAGGTCTATAGAGCCTGCATCCTGAGCACACTCTTGTACTGCAGTGAGTCTTGGACCCCCTACGCACGGCAGGAGAGAAAGTTGAACACCTTTCATATGCGCTGTCTCTGACGAATTCTTGCCATCACCTGGCAGGACAAAGTTCCAAATAGCGCAGTCTTGGAATGTGCTGGAATTTCTAGCATGTATACACTATTGAAACAGCGACATCTACACTGGCTGGGGCATGTTGTAAGAATGGCTGATGGTTGGATTCTGAAAGATCTCCTGTATGGAAAGCGCAGGGAAAGCGCCTCAGAGGGAGACCACAGCTGCGATATAAGAATATCTGCAAGAGAGACCTAAAGGCCCTGGGAATGGACATTAACAACTGGGAAACCTTGACCTCTGATCATTCAGCTTGGAGGCTAAAGACGCAGCATGGCCTTCTTCAGTTCAAAGAGACACTTGTTTGGCAGGCTGAGGCCAAGAGGCAGTCCTGGAACCAGTGAAATCTGGAGGTTGGGCAGGGGACAGAATGTATCTGCCCTCAGTGTGGAAGGGATTGCCACTCTCGAATTGGCCTTTTTAGTTACACTAGATGCTGTTTTAGGACCTCTTTCCAGAGGACGATACCATAGTCTCTTGAGACTGAAGGATGCCAATGCAAATTAAAGAAAATACCAAAAGGTTTCTGGAACAATGTACTGTAGATAGGATTTCATATTCCTTCTAAACCTTTATTTCACAACAAAGTTTGAATTAATGGAACTCCATTCCTTTAACTAGGTGGCATACAGACCTTGGTAAAGTATATGTGAAAATGCTTTTCTGCCATTATTCGTAACATTTTTTTTCCGCGAAAGTTGTAAAACTTGACCTCCTAGATATCTGAACCCTGCATCTGCATCTGAATATATCAGCAGGAATAAAATGTGCTTAATGGATTCAAAGCTCTATATTATCTCATGCCTTTTCACTACTGTTTAGCCATACCTTGTAAGTTTATTCCTATGTGTGCATGGAATAAGTTTGTCTAGGCACGTATACCCACACACTGTACTTTCCAAGGTGTTTGATAAGGTGATGAACTGACTTGCAGTCTACCAAAACAAACCACAATCAAATGCCACAATCAAAGTACAGGGCCAGGTGACTATGTCATTTTTTTTAAAGATCATGATATTATCATGACCTAAAGAGCTAAGATGGCACAGTGGTTAGAGTGCAGCACTGCAGGCTACTTCATCTGACTGCTAGCTGTAGTTCGGCAGTTCAAATCTCACCGGCTCAAGGTTGACTCAGCCTTCCATCCTTCCGAGGGCAGTAAAAATGAGGACCCAGATTATTGGAAGCAATAGGCTGACTCTGTAAACTGCTTAGCGAGGGCTGTAAAAGCACTGTGAAGCAGTATATAAGTCTAAGTGCTATTGCTATGATATTATGCTGACATTCCAGCCATGCTGAGGGAGGACTCAAAGGCGAATCTGTCCCCACAAGCATTTGGGATGGTGGCTCATGCGTTTGTCACGTTATGATTCTCCTTAAGCAGAGAATGTATTTTCCCTGGAACCTCTGCACTTTTGATGAGTATACCGTAACTATTTCTTCGTATTCACAGAAGATTTGAGCAGTGGAACGAACAAGCCAAATGCATTTTGTTGAAAAGTAAGGTGAAAAATGGGGCCATCTCCTTAGGGGTTGAATAACGAATCAAAGTAGCTAGTCATTTTAAAGGCTTGGAAAGCCTGTTAATTAATTTACACCCCACAGCCATGGATGTCCTGAAGTTTTTTTGTTGTTGTTTTTAAAACCAGTTACACAGAATTTTTATAGATGTGGTCATGAAGCTAAGACAAGCCTGAAATAATATCCATCACTTTTTTTTTTTAAAGGAGCTTCTATATACTTCAGAAAGTGTCTCCAGGTATTATGGATAAATTTATGTACAGGTGTGTCTGGACTCATTAGGTGAGTGGCAGAGTATGAATGTGAAGAACAGAAAAAACAAATCCATTTATTCCTGCATTCCCTTTCTCACAATGGCTAACCATGTGCATCCTAAATTACTTTATGCATTTTTGGACCTGTCTTTGAAACTAGCATTCATAGGGGAGGTTCGTTCATCTTGGAACTAGGATACCTTTGCCACCTCTAATCATTGGCAGCCTTATTTTTTCCTTTGCCTTATTCCCTTTTAAAAGAGCATATGGGGGGGGGCATAATAAGGCTTTTGGAAGATGGATTCCACAGTGATCATTTGGTTGAGCCTCATCAAATCTCTTTTGAAGTAAAAGATAAAGATTTCCCTATCCAGTTGTGTCTAATTCTAGGGTGTGGTGCTCATCTCCATTTCTTGGCCAAGGAAATGGTCATGTGGCCAACATGGCTATGCACTAAAGGCGCACAGAACTCTGTTATCTTTCCACCAAAGTGGTACCTATTAACCAACTCGCATTTGCGTGCTTTCAAACTCCTAGGTGGGCAGGAGCTAAAACAGGAACAAGAGTTCACCCCATTGTGCAGTGCTCGGGTATCGAACCTAGGCTGTCAGCTTTTCAACTGAAAAGCTCAGTGTCTTTAACCATTGAACCATCACAATCCCCCCTTTAAAGTATTACATTGTTTTAGCCAGGGGTGAAATCCAGCAGCTTCTGGCAGGTTCTGGAGAACTGGTAATGGAAATTTTGAGCAGTTCGGAGAACCAGCAAATACCATCTCTGGCTGGCCCCAGAATAGAGTGGGAATGGAGATTTTGCAATATCCTTCCCCCAGGAGTGGGGAGGGAATGGGGATTTTGCAGCATCCTTCCCCTGGAGTGGCGTGGGAATGGAGATTTTGCAGTATCCTTCCCCTGCCATGCACACCAAGCCACACCACACCACGCCCACCAAGCCACACCCACAGAATCAGTAGTAAAAAGGATTGGATTTCACCACTGGTTTTTAGTCTCTCTTTGGACTGTTTCATTTTCCCTTTCCTAAGTGATGGAAAATGTAAACTAAGATAAAGAAAGGGAACTCATTTTTGGTCTGGAGCACATGTCTTGATTTATGAGTCTGCTTCACCCATTTCCCATATTAATCTGCATTTTTAATACTGTGGGGATGTTCCACAGCTCCTTGTAAAGCTCTTGCTGAAAAACTTTTTGGACACCACTTTTTCCAGCCCAGAACTTTAATCTGGGTTGCCAGATTATATGGCATCACTTGACTATTCCACAATAATATTAGCTTGGCATCATGCCAAGGCATTGTTGGAAATCAAAATCAAAGTTAGTCTGTGCTGCTCAGAGCAACACTACTAAGGCTGTTGGTGCAGCCTTCTACCTGCACCAGGAAGAATAGAGATGGTAAAAGCAATTGATAGGGAGAGACCCCCCCATACAGAAATTTTCCAGAATGCATTCACATTTGGAACTGGCGATATCCTCACTCACATCATCAACTAACCTGCATCTTCACTATGCCACAATTTTGTATATCGAGAGCAGATTTTAGAGAAATTGTAGAGAACCAAGACAGCATACTAAAAAGCAGAGACATCACCCTGCCAACAAAGTCCGTATGGTCAAGGCTATGGTTTTTCCAGTTGCAATGTATGGCTGTGAAAGTTGGACCATAAGAAAGGCTGAGTGCCAAAGAATTGACGCCTTTGAACTATGGTGCTGGAGAAGACTCCTGCGAGTCCCTTGGACTGCAAGGCAATCAAACTGGTCAGTCCTAGAGGAGATCAACCCTGACTGCTCTTTAGAAGGCCAGGTCCTGAAGATGAACCTCAAATACTTTGGCCACCTAATGAGAAGGAAGGATTCACTGGAGGAGAGCCTAATGCTGGGAACGATTGAGGGCAAAAGAAGAAAGGGATGGCAGAGAACGAGGTGGCTGGATGGAGTCACTGAAGCAGTCGGTGTGAGCTTAAATGGACTCCAGAGGATGGTAGAGGACAGGAAAGCCTGGAGGAACATTGTCCATGGGGTCATGATGGGTTGGACATGACTTTGAAACTAACAACAACAAAGTGGCATATTGAACACTGAAAAGGGGGAAAGAGGCAAAATGCACTTCTTCTCATGAAAAAGGAGATAAAATGAAGAGCAAAACGGAAGGGGGAGGCACCATAAAGAATTAATAGGAAATCTACTCAATCCAGAGAAAGCTGGACCAGTGATTCATTTAACAGGAAGCACAAAATCCTCTGTTTCAACCTTTATTGTACAAAGAGACTGTAATCCACAGGTCTGTTCAACACACACACACAGAGAGAGAGAGAGCCACAATCTTTAACCAGCCTAGTTTAAAACTGGAGCACAGCCCAGTTGCCCTGAACATGCAGAATGGATTTGCTTTTGCTTCCCAGCATCTACTTTATCACCATTCACCCAGCAAAGCAGAAATAGCTTTGCTGTGCTGGCTGCCTTTAGTGGCATCTGCAAGTACAAGCAAACACAAGTCCCCCACAGGAATTGGGGGCATTTTCTTGTCTCCTTCATGAAGAGAAACAGGATCTCTCTCTCCCTTTTGTGCTGCTCCCCAGACATCTGCACAGTCACTTAATCGATAGCTTTTCTTAATCCATCTGAATATTGGGAATGAGGGATGCAGTATTTCTGCCTTCAAAAATTCACAAAAGAAGGATCTTACATAATAAAAATGGTTTCTCTCTTCTCCTTTGAAAAGTAAGAAATCTTTCAATCAGATGTTTATCTTCTCTGTGCATCTGGATAGGAGGTTCCTAAATTGATCGGAAAGAATGTCTTTGCTAACTAGTTGCTTTAGAAATACCTCCCACTGTTTCGGGCCATTAACCTAAACTCAACAGCTTGATGAATTAATGCTTATAGAGGCACAGTTGGCAGCTCTAATTAAATAATTATGGATATGCAGCTGTAAAGAAGCTGGAATGTCCCATTAGAAAACCAGCTGTCAGTTTTATTGGTCCTCAGAGTTTTTGAAATTTGATGTTAAGGGGCTTTCACCATTCTATACATTTTCAAAATAAAATTCTAGGATGTCCAAGAGGGGATTCAAAAATATTCCTATCAAAGATGCATCTCAGCAAAAATCAAATATTATGCAGCAGCGTGTATGATGTATCCAGGTATAATTGCTTGAGCAAATGTACCACTCCCTGGTGTTGCTTTGCATACATTGGCGAGATGGGAAGTGATATTTTATCCTAAGTTGCCATTGGTTATGTACATTCATGAACCCATGGAAGGGGTAAGAGAGAATCTCATATGGAACAAGAGGCATTGAGACTTGGGCGGCGTTCATATTTAATAAATAAAAAATAATGAAAACAACGTTTTCCCCTAGGAAAAGATACTACTTTTAACAGCACGATCTCTGTGCAGGGACCTCTTAATTCTACCACAGGCACTTAATCAGCACTTCACCAGCATCATTCTGTCACAAAAATTCATCCAGGTTAATGGATTTCACACATACCCTCCCTGGTTCAGGAGTCTTAACATCTGACTCAGGGCAGGATAAAACATTCCCCTGGACAAAATTGGTATGCAATTTGGGAGACTCTCAGGAAACTTAACAAGGGGCCTTTCTCAGGAGAATGGGGATCAAGAGGTGCCTGTTTCATGAATTCTCAAATTGGGAAGTTTTGATTCAAGGGACTCTTGACTTAACTTTGGGTTGGAGCCTGGATATGGACTTTGTTATGTCTTCAGATCTCCTGATCCAGCTAGCTTTTCCTGCTTTGCATCAAAGTCCTGTCCAAAGAGTGGGTTCTTGTGACACCCACTGATTTCATAGGAGCCAAATTTCTGAAGGTCCACATATTATATAAACAAGAATAAATCAATTTGGATCCACTGGTCAGAGTAAAACCTAGCTGTCTCTAGCATGTTAAATTTCTTTAAATATGAACTAAATTGATCCTCTGGACCTTTTGTGGAAGCTGGATAGAGGAAGTGCAGCCTGTGATGCCATTGTTCATAGCATCCTTCTGGATTGTCTGCAAGAGTTTGGGGTTAAAGGCACTGTTCTACAATGATCCTGCTCCTTCCTAAGTACAGTAGGCAGTTCTAGTCTGGTCTAATAGACCAGATTGATCCCTTAGATCAGGGGTGTCATTCTCAAGGCCCACGGTCCGGATCTGGCCCACGGCTTGCTTAGATCTGGCCCATGGGGCTACCCTGAAAACCGTGAAGAACTGGCCCACAGTGCCTTTGGCAGCGAAAACAGAGCTCAGGAGGGCCACATGTGGCCCTCCCGAGCTCCATTTTCACTGGCAGAGGGTTGCAAGAGGCCATCACAGCCGAAAATGGAGCTCGGGAGCCCGTTTTCACTGGCAGAGCACTCAGGCTACCACAGGCATTCCGACACAAGTAACGTCGAGCTGGCCATCCCATCCTAGCCATGCCCACCCTGTCCACACACGTCCAGGCCTCCGAGGTCAAACACAACTCTGATGCGGTCCTCAATGAAATCAAGTTTGACACCCCTGCCTTAGATGTTCCCTTGTGACATACCATGTCATACAGTATATCTTCTAGGTACTGTTCGGTTCAAAATAAGACTACAAGAATAGTATAGAATTTTTTTTTTAAATGTAGCAAATATTATCAGTTGAGTGAAAAGGTACATTAAGACTGATTAGATTACATGCTGGAAACCATCCCCTCCGCCAGCTCCCGCTGCCACTGCCACCTGCTGTCGCCACCACTGTCAGTCCATGGAGCCAGAAAGGGATACAGTCATTAACATATAAAATGGCCAACATGAATCTGTCTTCTGTTTAAGAAGTATGAAGTACTAAGATAACACTTAAACCAGAATGTCAATGTTCAACCCACCCTGAAAATTGGAATGGCCTCATCCTCATATTAAGGCAATATATAAATGAGTGTATAGTGCCCATCCACAATTTGTCAATAAATAGAGCATGATAAGAGCGTTTAACTCTTCAGTCCTGACAAACATCGAGTTCATTTGGAATTGGAATGCTGAGTCAGCAAACCTTTAAACTACAAACAGAATTATTGGTGCCCAGAAACTGATATTGAGGCTTAGAATTTTATAATTCTTCTCAACAAATAAACAAGCAGCAGCCTTTCATATACTTCTCTAATCTACAAGGATGAGCAGCCTACAGCATTTTTTATGACCCTCAAATCCCATTCTGATTATTAATTTATTGACTGATTGATAAATGTGATGTATGGGCCGCTCAACTCAGAGCAACTCTGGGTGGCATATGAGATATAAAAAGAATCCAAAACAATAGAAATAAGGGAAATGGATAACTAGGCAAGTAACACATTAATAAAATTGTCACAGCAGCACACGTTGCCTAGCACCTGGGTGAACAGCTAAGTCTTCCAAAACAGCAGGTTTGGCACTACTCAAATCTTTGCAAGGATCGTATTCCAGAAGGGAGATCAGATAGAATAAAGGTATACCACCTAAGTTCTATCAGATGACACTGATTTAAAGATGGGACCTGGAGCATATCCACTTTGTCAGTTCTTATTGGATGGGCAGAATGAATAGAAGACTGGTGGTCCCTCAGATAAATATGCCAAGAAGGGTTTTATAGATCACAACCAGCACCTTTAATTGGACTTGGCAGCTGACTAGGAAGCGATTGCCCACATGGATAACAGCTCTGTCCACACCACTGTTCTGGATCAGCTGCAGCTTCCAAATGGCATCCCAACCTTGCACATTGCAATAGTCCACATAAAAGTTGACGAAGATGTGAGTGACCATTGGATTGTATCCCCAGTCCAAGAAAGGATGTAACTGTCACACCAAATGTATTTCAGCAGACCTCACCCCACCCCAGCAACAGCAGTCACCTGCTCTTTAAGTAGGGGCTTTGAATCTAGGACATCCCCAAATTCCATACTAGTTGTATCTGAAGGGGCATCATCCTATTCAGAATTAAAAATAGTCAAGGCTTGATAACACAAAACATAAAGTGACTTGGTCTTTCCAGGGTGGAGTTTAAGTCTGCTTCTTCTCATCCAGATCCAAACAAATAGCACTTAATCATCCCAAGGAACAGGATATTGATAGCATATTGATGATACAAACTTCAAGTCTTATGGCACCCACACATAAGGGGCCTCAGTTGCAACCACTCCTACCAGTCAACACCAACATCAACTAGAACCAGCTGTGAAAAAAAGAAGAAACCCAATACTGTGCCTCCCACTCCTGATCTCCACATTATGTCCAGAAAGATACCACGGTCAATAGTATCAAAAGTTGCTGAAAGATAAAGGAGAACCAGAACAAATGTACCGCCACTATATCCCAGTTCTCATACAAGTCATCAATAAACATGATCAATACGGGTTCTGTACTATGACTCCCAGTCTGAGACTTAACTGAAAAGTTTCCCAACAATTATGATTGTTATAAAATGTTATAAAATGTTCCTTGTCCAATGAATGATTGAGTGCTTAGAGAATTAGGCTGGGATTAGGGAGACCCAGATTTAATGATTGAGTGCTTAGAGCAGGGGTCTTCAAACTTAGCAACTTTAAGACTTGTGGACGTCAACTCCCAGAATTGATCAGCCAACAAAGCTGGGTGAGGAATTCTGGGAGTTGAAGTCCACAAGTCTTAAAGTTGCCAAGTTTGGAGACCCATGGCTTAGAGATTTAGGCTGGGATTAGGGTTCTCAGATGGAACCCTCTGAACTACTAAAACTTAGTCCCTATATCTCAACCATTATTACATATTATCATTGTACAGATAAATTGTGAGGTCATCACAGATATGCTACCTTAAGAGCCGTAGAGGAAAAGAGGGATATACATAAGAGTAAGGAAAAATAAAAATGAAGAAAATTATGTGGATTTATGTATTAAATCCAAGTATGACTACGTCCTTGCATTGATGACTTGGAGGGAGATAGATCAGTCAGAGAAAGCCCATTTATTTCATGACACCAAGTGACAAGTTGCAACACTAGCACCATCAATCATCAATGATGATGTGAACTGTAGTACCAAACATCCAAAAGTGCAAGCCTATACCATGCTGGTTTGTGCGTGAGAGCAGTGCAAAAACTGATCAAAACAATTATTTGTTTTACAAGTCACGAATTTCAAAGGATGGGGCAAGAGAACAACCACTTTTAACATTTAAACAGAAAGGGCATTATGAAATTTATTAATAAGTAAATCTTACTTATATAAGCATCGTTCTTTATCTCAGAGAAGCTTTTGTTTTTTGTATAAAACAAACAAGCTCAAAAACAAAAACATAAATAAAATCATCTATAGAAATATGCCTGAGTGATATGCTGTGAATGAAATATTTCCTTTAAGAGAGTTCCATAAACGAAGTGCTACTATGGTATCTACTCCCAGCCACTAGACTTTTGGATCACAAGCAGCTCTCTCTTTGTTGATGTACTGGTATTGGAAGAAGTGATCTTTCAGATATTTGGGTTCTGAGCCATTTTAAGATTTGGTGTTAATATCTGAAACTCTCGTGCAACCAATGTATTATAGCTATAGATGCCATAACAGAAATAGTCATCTCTTGCGCCCATGTATAATACAATATACATACTTAACAATCCTGCTGCTAATACCACCATCACTACCTCCCAATGTACATACCATACTATAAAAGGATTACCCTTGGTATGAGTTCCTAAACTGTTGAAACCCCTGTACATCATTAAAATCTTGAAATCTTTTTTAAAAATAATGTTATTGAGTTTTAATGTTGCTCTACCAGTTTAGCCTCAAAATGTTCTAGTCAAAAAGTGTTCCAAGTAAGGTATCAACTGCAACTTTGCAATCATTTTCTGGAACCCATTGCATGCAGATCCCTTGATGTATTGTGAATAATCTAAATGGAAAATTACCAAAATATGGATCATTGGAGACACTCCTGTTCAGGATTCAGGGAGATCAGAACTGTTAAATCTGCCAGAGCTGACCAAATGGACTTTGGGCCGCTGCTGCTATTCTGAATGACAGAGATGAATCCAATGGTACATCAAAGCTAGGGGACCTTTTTTGTTGTTGTTTTTGAGGGACAGGAGTATACATCATCCAGAAGCATAGACCTATGCAAATCATGGACCTAGGAGCCAGCCAGCAGTGCAATCTATTTCCATTTAATAGGATTTCAGCCTTTGTTAATTGGCATTGAGACATTGTTCCGACACCAATACTTCATCTTCTGAATCTGATGATAAGATTTAGAGTCATCACCATACTTTGAGGCCCCTGATGACCAGTGTTTCATATAGATTAAAAAAAACCTCAATATTAAAAAAAACCAGAAAAAGAAAATACTAAAATTTAAACAACAATCCAAAAGGAAAACGAGAAGCTAATTAACAGCATGAATATCATTGATTTTAACTACAAATTGGCAATCTCTAATGTTTTCTCATTTTCCTAATATAAGTACAAAGAAGAAATCCAGCTCTTCTGAAACAAGCAAAAACACCAATAATCAACCATGTACAATCATATATAGCTAACATTCTGTTTTTGTCCTTGTACAATCATATATAGTTAACATTGTTTTTTGTCCATTATTTTTAAAAATAGGGTGGATCAGAGGATTTTAGCAAAAAAAAAAAGTGTTTTAAATAAATTAACATTACAGCACATCAAGTACTCTAATATAAAACATGCCATAAAGTTTCCTAACATAAGCATCCCTATAAATTACATTTCCAATTAAGTCACTAATTCAAGTATTAGCATTTATTACTGAACCATAATAAGAGCAACATTGCAATGTCTGCATTACTTTTCAAAACTACTATAAGCTCTCATTTAAATGTAGAGTAACAGGGAAAAGCAATTCAATTTCATATTGGTGTTCACATAAACTAAAAATCTTATTTTGATGAGGATCAAATCTACGCAAGAACTTGTATGGTAGTCGAATACAACTATATTGTTGTCAGAAAAAAAATAGCAGAATGTTCAGAAATAGCAAAACATTACATCAGATACTATAACTGATGAGACACCTTAAAAAGTCATCAAAATAGCAATGATCCTTATGTCAGAATTATTATTGGAATGTCATTCTTCAGCAACCAGTTACTATTTTAAAATATTTATTTTTAAGAAAAAGGATCCTGTTGGAAAAGGGATGGAATGAGTAGATTTTTACTTCCTTCCTCTGCATGAAAGCAAGTTAAATTGTTGACAGATGCTTTTGCTGACTGGGCGTGATTATTCCAAACACCCACATTAAATCACATTTGAAAATTTGCTGTAATTAAATCAGCAGTCCCTTTTTGTGAGCCCTGATTCTACTAAGTGAATTCTCAGATAACACATCAGACAATCCAATTAATAGTTAACATAAAAGAGATAGTAGCTTCTCTGTATTTGTCTTTGAATGTGGGTTGGACATAAGGAGGATCCAGAAATTCTGGCAGTCTGTGCTGCCACCTAGCCAAGATCGTACCCCTGAATTTACAGTCAATCTGTGCCGAAAAGACTTGTTCTAAACTTATCCCCCTTGGACCCTGTTTTCCTAGAATAAAAACTCAAATTAAAAGCATAGATGGTGAGTCTCGTATGAACTAGAAAGGGGGCCCTCAAAAGAAACAGACTTCAAGCAAACTGAATCAATATCAGACATCAATTGTACTTACGATAAAAGACATATTCTGTGTAGCTGGACCACACTTTATCATCAGTGTACTGATTGACAAAAGAAGCCGTCACAGAGGAATTGCAGGCTACCATGTGGAATCCACATTCTGACAACATATCAAAAGCCCGTTCCAGGTGCCTGAACTTCAGGTAGAACCTAGAAGTGTATCTATCAGGAGCTCGGTCTGGGTCTCTGCTTTCATTCAAACTTTCTCCAAAAACTTCTTTGACTAGAGCAATCCTGCCACAAACCAAAATCCTCGGGACTCTTCTGAATTTGGCATCTGCTTGGGTCTCTCTGCCCATGGGGCATGAACCTCTGTAGCCAATGGTAATGAAGCCCCACTTCCTATCCGAGGTCATGAGAGATGAAGGGGCGCATATTCTTGTGTCACTGCTTTGGGAAACCTCCTCATAGTCACTATGGCAATAATCATCAGGGCTTTGCTTGATCTCATCTGGCGTCAGGAGTTTGACCAAATCTGGAAGCTGAAAGTACTCGGCTTCCCTCTTGAGCCTTCCTCGCTCTGGAAAATGGTCGGGCAGGACCACCTGCTTGTCCCTGAGATAGTCCAGAATGTAACGGAATAGGAAGCCATCTCGATCAATGAAAATCCTTCCTTTGGAATCTTTGGCCAGGTCATTGGCTGTCTCTTTTTTGGAGGTGAACATTTTCCAAAGCAGGGAGTGAGGAAGGCCTGTTAACGTGGAGAGGCGAGTGAAGTAAACCTGGCCCCCCACATTCAGTTCTATCACCTCTGGGAAGGGATGTGCAGCAGTTGCTTGTTCTCTAGGAGGGAGGTAAGTTCTGCAGTTTCCACTCAAGGCCATGGTACTTTCAAACCAACCAACCAAAAGTTATGGCAGAGCTCCCACTGACACCCAAGGTTTCAACAAGGCGCCGAGATCCGTTCCCCCAAGGATCTCCTAACATTTAAGGAGCCTGGTAACTGTGGGATGGTAGGGAGGGAAAAATGGAAAGGAAGATGTGGAATTGGTTTTTGTTTTCAGTTTTTCTAGAAAGGATGGTCATAAAAACTGGTGGATGAAGAAAGCTCAGGTCACAAGATGCAATCAAATAATCTTCCACTAAAGCCCAAAACAGTATGATCAACCCACGATCCCTGTTATTCACAAGCCTGTTGAATAAGAAGAAAAATAGAAAATCATTATCCCCCTATGCATGGAGAAAAAGATTGAAAGAACAAAAAGCATTTGAGTTACGAAAGCTCCACAAGTCACCCCTTTAAAGGGAACATTTGCTTATTGTATCCTTTTTCTCTTTTTTTGTTCCTTTGGATTTCTTTGCCTGTCAGAAAAGGCATTAACTGATCCCTGCACATTTCATGTTGCCCACGATTCTCATTTAAAGGAGATGAGAATCTCCTTACCTTGGTTACGCTGCTGCATGCAGTTCTTCTGAGAGGAAGCAACAACATTTTCTAAGCAGCTCCAGAAGCAACATCGTGGTTGTGGTAGGTTGGAACTAGAGAAGCAGCAAATCCAAACGGGAAAAGGCTCAGGGAAGATAAGCTGAGTCCATTTGGCAAGATCCAGGCAGAAGTTAAGACTTAAACCCACACATGCAAAAGTTAACCAGGAATAGGCACTGAAGAGAAATAGAGCCGTGTAGCAAGAGACGAGGCAGAACAGGCAAAACAACATAAATCCCAAAGTCAGGATCCTTTAGGAGGGGAGAGAATTTGGTTTTGATGACTTGCAGAAAGCCCAGATGCTGAGAACACCCCAGGCATCTTTCAGGGGTACCATCCCAGAGCGGTCCCTTTCTCCATCACTCTCCACAGAGAGCCTCTCATGTCCTCAGCTAGGCTGAGAGTGCAAACCTGCAGCAGGTTTGAAAGGCTGCCCAGGGAAGCTGCTCCTGGTGCTTTCACTACCTAAGCTGCAGCTCTGGTTGCTGAGCTGGGTGGTTCCACAGTTCCCAGTGCAGTTCAGATGCTGTTGTTTCAGCGGTGCAGGGAAGAAACCATCCAGGGAAATTGCTATTACATCATCTTAAAGGAATATGGCTTTGAGAAAGCAAACCTGGAGTGGGTGGGACTCATTCGTTCGGTTCTTCGTTTTTTTTAAACTGGCTGCAGAAGGAGAAGCACAGCAGCACGAGACTGCCTCAGACAGCTCTCCCTCAACTAACAGCGATTCCCCAGGAAAGGTTACACTGCTCGATCTGCTGGATGAAAAAGCTCCAAACTCCGCATCTTTGTCTCTGGCAGCAGCAGTCGCTGGCTGTGGCCATTCATTTAACTTTAGGTCCTTGTCCTAAACCCAGACTTTGTTTGAATAACTTGCTAAATGCTGCCTATCTAACAAGTTTGTTATTGTCCTTAAGAGCAATGCAGAATAAACTGAGCTAAGGTGAAGACGAGTTTTGTTTTGTAGACACACACACACACACACACATACACACACACAGGGAGCAGGGAGAGAGAATGCTAGCCTTTTACAGATAGAATCAATCCTGTGATCTGTCAAAGCAATGTAGAATGGGGAAAAAAGGTTAAAAAAAAAAAGTAAAAAAAAAGTCATTTTATTGTGAAGTCAAAAAAGGGAACCAAATTATGCCTTTGCAGTAAAATACCCCATTCATGTTTACTGCAAAGAAACTTATACACAGCACAATTTTACCCAGGGCTACAATAAATCTGGTTGAGTTCAGAGAGGCTTACTCCCAGGAAAAAAGAGCATTGAGGACTGAGTAATATAAAAACAGTTAATTAGTGCTACTACTCAACCCAGACTTTTTACTCGAGGCACAAATAACCAGGCTCAAATTATCCGACTTCAGACACATTATGCAAAAAACCCAGCTCTCTGGAGAAGACTCTAACACTGGGAAAGATGAAAGACAAGAGACAGAGGACAAGGTTGGGGACTTAATGGCTTATAATCAATCAGGGCAACTTAACAGATGGAGAAAATCCAGAAATAACAATAATCTGCAGCATTTCATATGATGCGTTGTTCCAGGATAACATCACTGATACATGTATTATAGGTGATAAAGTTGCAAGGATTAAATGAAGCTGCTGGTTAATAGTTTCATCATGGCTCCTTTACAGGAATAATCAGGATTAACAAAAACAGTTCCCCCCCCCTTCACAAGCACTCTTGATGAGCTATGACTGTTATCCTCATGATCTCCACACAATTGGGCTGGGCATAAGGGAAAAGCTGAGCTAAGGCTTCCTTAGGAGTTTGTCATTTTAAGCTCTTCATTGCACAGTGTCAAGTGCAATCATATTTAATTGCTGCTCAGAGGGTTTTTATAGGCATTGTAGAACGGCGGGGAGGAGAAGGAAGAGAACTAGCAATAGTTCCAATTCAATGTATTTTGAATTTCCAGCCTGGAATCCAGGGATGTTGGCTCAGATTTTATGTTTGCACTGTCTCAACAGAATCCTTTGAGCTAAAAACGTTTAAATAACTGGCCTACTGAATATAGATAATAATTTATTTCTTTGTATTTATTTTTTATTTCTTAGTTATACTGCCATAGACCAAAGAGTGCATAATATACGTTTCATTTTGATAAATGTCCAAAATAATAAACTTAGGTCGCGTTTAATTCAGGTCCTATTTTAGCTTAAATAGCTGTGGTCTGGACAATTGTGCTCCAATAAATAAAAAGGTAGATAAACTAAGTTGTTGGCAGTCTTCTTTTGCATGTTTATAGTACCACCTAATGGCTTTAAAAAGTATTGCAGTGATTTAAAAGTTTTCTTTCAGTGTTACAAAAAATGACTACAATAATGTTAATTTAGTCTGTTGGATTTTGAATATATAATGGACAAATAGATATTAAAATCAGTATTTTATGTGAGAAGGGGATACCAAAGAGATTTACATCTTAGTGTTTTGTTCACTAATTTTCTCAGAAAAATTGCTATTTTTTTCTGAGAAAATTGCTAAAGACTGACTTGCAAAAATATATTTTAGGAATCTTGTTTTTCTATAACTGTAAACAAGTGTAAAGATCTCCTAAGTACTGTGGTGTGTTTTTAATGCTATCTTGAATTCACTTTATTGGTGAATTCACTTTATTTTATTTCATTATTAGATTCATTCAAGAAACTTCTTTTCTGGGTATTTTTATTATGGTTGGCCATACAGTCAACTGAAAGTTTAGACTGCATCTGGCATTTTTATCCTACTTATCAAGCCCTTCCCAAGGACTTGGAAGAAGCAGACACTGGGTTTTGATGGTGTTAGAGGTATTGTTGCACGATGTAACTTGTTCTAAGTAAAACTGCCTTTTGCAATTGACTGACAGTGATTTTGTCAATGCCAATGGTGTTCAAGTGATGCTCATGATGTTTTGGGATTGCACCCAAGGCACCTATTACTATTGTCTTTGTTTCCTTTTGCCACAGTTATTCTACTACCGGTATTTGCAGGTCTTACTATTTTTCCTATTCTCTCCAGTTCTTTCTCTTCTACCCTGCTGACTCTAGGTACCACCACATTCATTATTCATACCTTTTCTTTCTTTCTTGCCAACAATATATTACTATTACTATTGTTTGTCGCACAGTCAGCCAAATCTTTACACTGGATTTGGCATTTTATCCTCCTGCTGCATCCTTCTCAAGGATCTAAGATAAGCAGGTGTTATTTGATGGTATAAAAGTGTTGTTGCAAGATGGAAACTGTTCCAAATAACTGACTGGTGATTTTGTCAATGCCGATGGTGTTCAACTGGTGTTCTAAATGTTTTGAGGTTGTATCTAAGGCACCAATCACTATTGGTACTATATTTGCTTTCTTTTGACACAGTCGTTTTACTTCTGTTTGTAGGCCTTCGTATGTTGTGATTGTCTCCAGTTCTTTCTCTTCTATTCTGCTATCTCTGTATACTACAACATCCATTAACCAGACTTCTAAGATTCCAGTGCACTTTACCTACCTCTTCTTTTAATTATGGTGTCTATTTTATGGTCCCACCAATTCTTGCTTGTAGACAAATAGTATTTCTTGCAGATCTTTCAATACACCAAATGCTACTTTGTCATGCAGTTGTTTGTAGTTTATCTGTGTAGATATCTATCATTCAAATACAATATACAAGCCTGTATCTTTCTTACTGTTTCCCAAGCCTTAACCCTTAATACTTCACAACACAAAGCTGCACTGCAAAAGAATTTTCCATTTGTCTTTACAGTAGTTTTTCTCAACCTTGGCAACTTTAGGATGCTTTGACTTCAACTCCCAGAACTCCCCAGCTACTATTCATGTTGGCTAGGGAATTTGGGAGTTGAAGTCCACACACCTTAGAGTTGCCAAGATTGAGAAAAACTACTTTAGAGTGAATCCAACAGCTAATACTTTCCCGATAGTTTGTGATGTATTCAGTACAATTCATTATTTTAAAATGAGCTAACTGAATTTTTGCAGAAATAGCCAAAGTGGCATACAATACAGAAGCATTGCTCTTAAAAGGAGACTAGTCAGAGAATCAATACAGACTAAATGCAGAAACAAAACTTCTTTAAAAACAGAAGCAAGGAATAAAGATATGCTTTTTAAAAGTGTTTTTAATGTAAACAGCTAGTGATCAGAAAACTGTTTATTTGTCATTAAAATTGTATAAGGAATATTAGGCTAGCAATCTTTAGATCAAATTATTCTAATTCAAGTAGATGCATGAATAGAAAAAAAGGAACATAGTGTTTTTCCATGTATGTATTCCTAAACTGATGCTGAAATAATGGGGCTAGAATGAAAACCAGATAATAATTGGTATCTATGACAAGATCTAATTTTTCTCCAAATGATTCAGCTGCTTCCAGATGCCTTGAATCAGCAACTACCAGAATTTCAGAAGACCAAGTTGGTTAGGGATTCCTGGAATTGTTTTTCCAATATATTTGGAGATCAGCAGGTTTGAAGACCCATGCTGACATCTATTCTTAATCATGGAGCTGATTGGGTGGTCATTCACTTAAATTGTGTCACAGTATTATTGTTTATTCTTTATAATATATAATAATATATATATATATTATATATATATATATATATATTAATTTGATTTATATGCCGCCCTTCTCCGAAGACTCAGGGCGGCTTACAATGTGCTCAGCAATAGCCTTTATCCTTTTGTATATTTATACAAAGTCAGCTTATTGCCCCCACAAACTGGGTCCTCATTTCACCTACCTTAGAAAGGATGGAAGGCTGAGTCAACCTTGAGCCTTGGCGAGATTCGAACCCTGCAGTAATTGCAGGCAGCTGGTCTTAAGCAGCTTAATAACAGGGTGCCTTAAACCCTAGTACTACCAAGGCTCACATATATTATTATTGTACACAAAAATGACAATATACGCAGCAAACGAGATAACCATGCTGGATTTCGTATCCTAAATCACTAGTCAAACACTTCCCAAGTGTTTAGGACTGCATGATGTATCGGCAGATTATGCGAGCAGATCCCAGTAAGGTGGCTTTCTGCAGCTGGCCAATGGTGATCAGCAAGTTATTATTATTGTTGTTGTTGCTGCTGTTATTTAATTATTATTATTATTAAGAGGGCTGTGAAAATATTTACAGACCCCTCGCATCCTGGACATAAACTGTTTCAACTCCTACCCTCAAAATGACACTATAGAGCACTGCACACCAGAACAACTAGACACAAGAACAGTTTTTTCCCAAACGCTATCACTCTGCTAAGCAAATAATTCCCTCAATCCTGTCAAACTATTTACTAAATCTGCACTACTATTAATCTTCTCATCGTTCCCATCACCTTCCACTTATGACTGTATGACTGCAACTTTGTTGCTTGTATCCTTACGATTTATATTGATATTGTTTCCTGAATGCTTATTTGTACCCTATGACTATTATTAAATTTTGTACCTTATGATTCTTGATGAACATATATTTTCTTTTATGTACGCTGAGAACATATGCACCAAGACAAATTCCTTGTGTGTCCAATTACACTTGGCCAATAAAAAATTCTATTCTATTCTATTCTATTCTATTCTATTCTATTCTATTCTATGCCACAGAATTATTATTTTGAGGAGAAAATTAAGAGAAGACTAACAGAGGGAAGGAATCAAGATCACATGAAGTGTTAGTATTGTTTTACAATACCTTGGTAAGACCACATTTGGGATATTGCATCCAGTTTGGTCACCACAATATAAAAATTTGTTGAGATTCTGGAAAGAGTGCAGAGAAGAGCAACAAAGAAGATTAGGGGACTGGAGGCTAAAACATCAAAATGTTGCAGAAACTGGGTATTTGTAGTCTAACGAAAAGAAGGACTAGGGGTGACATGATAGTAGTCTTCCAAAGGGCTGCCCCAAAGAAGATAGGGTCAACCTATTCTCCAAAATATCTGAAGGCAGGACAAGAAGCAATGGATGGAAACTAATCAAGAAGAGATCCAACCTAGAAATAAGGAGAAATTGCCTGACACAGCAGCTTGCCTTCAGAAGTTGTGGGTACTCCATCACTAGAGGATTTTAAGAAGAGATTTATTTATTTATTTATTTATTTATTTATTAAATTTATATACCGCCCTATTCCTAAGGGACTCAGGGCGGTGAACAGCGAACGATAAAAATACATGTAATACAAACGTTAATAATAAAAAACCAATTAAAATATACTAAACATTCTGGTCCTAGATAATTCAAGACATCCCAGTTTAAAATAAAATCAAAAAGCAATATAAAGGGAAAGTTAGGCCAGGCCGGCCTGCTGAAACAGGAATGTTTTGAGGGCACGGCGGAAAGTGCGCAGATCCGGAATCTTCTGTATCTCTGGGGGGAGCTCGTTCCAGATGGTGGGTGCCCCCACAGAAAAGGCTCTCCCCCTGGGGGCCGCCAGTCGACATTGTTTGGCTGACGGCACCCTGAGAAGCCCCTCTCTATGGGAGCGTACTGGGCGGTGAGAGGCTATTGGTGGCAGAAGGCGGTCTCGTAAGTACCCCGGTCCTAAGCCATGGAGTGCTCTAAAGGTGGTAACTAAGACCTTGAAGCGCACCCGGAAGACCACAGGGAGCCAGTGCAGCTCGCGCAGGAGGGGAGCCACATGGGAGCGCCATGCTGCTCCCATAACTACCCGCGCGGCCGCATTCTGGACCAGCTGGAGCCTCCGGGTGCTCTTCAAGGGGAGCCCCATGTAGAGAGCATTACAGTAGTCCAGGCGTGAAGTGACGAGGGCATGAGTGACCGTTTTGGTCAGATTGGACAGCCATATGTCTGAAATGGTATAGGGTCTTCTGCTTCAGCAGGAGGCTGGATTTGAAGACTTCCAAGGTTCTTTCCAACTCTGTTATTCTAGTCTGGTCTGGTCTGGTCTGGTCATCTATAAAGGTAGTCCTCTACTAATGACCAGTCATTTAACTAACCCACAGCTACTTACAACTCATTTTCAGAATTATAACACATGCATACAAGCCCTTAGTTGCATGATCGCATTTGATAGCCAGCTCACCTTTACGGCCATTGACAACATCCTGCAGTTAGATGACCTTGATTTACTTTTTTTTTTTTTTTTTGCTAGTTTCCAGTTTTTACTTCCAGTTTTCAGCAAAAAAATGACTTTTGGAGACATATTCACTTAATGACCCTAGTTAAAACAGTTGTAACATCAAAGGCGGTCATGTAACGCCCTGGCATATGACTGCAATGACTTACAATCATAATTCCAAGCTCCACTACAGTCGTAAGTCAAAGATTACCTCTATGCTGTTTGACTTGTGTGTATGTACTGGTATTAAGAATAAACAATGGAAATGTTATACCTCCACCAAAAAAATGATATTAAAAGTACCTCAATTTAAAATTTGAGACTTTATAATTAGGAGAAAAATAGAACTGTTGTCATAAACCACAATCCTGACCTCAATAAGTGTATCCCAAGTACTGATATAATCAGTTTTGTTCCCTCGCGTAGATTGCAGCATGAGAAAAAAATAATACAGATAATAATTATCTCAGGACAGTTACATTTTCCACATATTATGAATGGGTGACAGATTTGACACCCAACTGCATTCATCCTGGCAGCCTCATAAGAATAAGCCATTATTTTCCAATGTCTTCTGATTCTTTTTTGTAAATACCTCTTACAACCATCCCCCATTCTTTTGGCAACCAAAACCTTGGGAACACATTTACCAATAGTCACTTACCTATCCTTCATAAAATTAGGAAGATTAGGCTTCTGATTTGATGGACCAAAGCTTTTTAGAGCTCTAGAAGTAATAACTGTAAATGATTCTAATAAATAATAATCAGCAATGGCCTGAACAGGCAATGAAAATTAATAGGGAGCCACAAAGGCTGAACAAGCATGATTTATCTAAGGCATTTATAGTCTTGCTTGTCTAGTGCATAAATCAGCTTGCAAATCAGTGTATATTAGGAATGTTAAAAAAAACCTTCATCTTTTGGATTGGACATTTTGGAGAACTCTAAAACATTCAATTCACTCTCTAGACAAAGCCATGTGTGTTTGGAACATACATACAATGCATACATAGACATTTATATCAAAATTATATGCTACCCCCTCTCGTTATTCAAAGTCATTCCTATACATTGCTACGAGAACCAACTGCTATGTCAACTCTCTGACTAGTGCACCCAAAACAAGAAAACACTCTCAGGAGCTTTGAATTTCCAAAAGTAAAACTTTATTGGATACACCATTTTGGTACTGAATAATCAAAACCAGCTCTGGTTTTCCTTCGCAAATGCTTGTTTAGTTAAACTATAGCTTCCCTTTCTCCCCCTGGGTGATTACATTGTCCAATTATGAGAAGTCCTCTTTCTCAAGCACCTGCAGTGATGACCTTGATGGTTGCCAGGCTCTCACGGTCCACACACACATTCTCAGCATTCTATTTTACCCTTCCCTCCCCCCTGGGTAAAAGTCAATGGCAAGTTCTTGCCAAGAAAACTGCATGGACTTGTACAGGCCTTGATTGGTTCAGAATCATGAATGTCTTGAAGGTACACAAACAGAAAAGTACACTCTCTGCATCCATCAGAAACGACACAGCAGAACGAAGATTAACTTCATCTTCATCCTATTGAAAGCAGTTTTATGTAGTGTAAGCAACAGACTATAATTTGGTAGTAGAATATCTACTTTACATGCTGGATGTTCAATTCATAATATCTAGATTGGACTGGACAAATTCCAGCCTGAAACTCCGGAGAGCTGCTATTAGTCTTATTGATAGATCCAACTATAAAATACAACACTATATTTTATTTATTAAATTTGTAGGGTTCCAAACCAACCAGAAATAGCTAATGGTGTCCTAAGGATGATCCAGCCTAATCCAGCCTAATCCATCCAGAAGAAATCAAATGTAGCAGAAAGCCATGGTTTCTCATTAAGTCTAAGCCATGTAAAAAAAAAAAAAATACATGCTTAGTTGCAATGGATTTTAATGAAAAGTTGCCTGAAAGTGCATATCTTACTCATTTTGTCTTCAAAGTAATTCTAGATCTTTTTCTAGTTCTAAAATATCAGAATAAAAAATGGTGTTATTGCTGGATTAGACACCTGCCCCATCTAGTCCAGTAGTTTGTTTTCAGAGTGTCCATCCAATGGCAGAAGAAAGTCTCCCAATGGATAGATGTCCCAGGCACTCATACTACCAACAAGGCTAATAACCATTGATCCATGAATTGGTCCGACCCTATTTTGAATCCAGCTATGCTGATTGTCAGCACCAGATCTCTAACTAGTGAATTCCAAGTTTAATTACCCATTGTATGAAAAAAAATTGTTTTTGTTTGTCCTGATTCTTTCAAGATTCAATTTCATTCGGTAACCCTTGGTTCTAGGATTTTGTACGTATTATCATACATAATTTTGCCCATTCCAATCCTTTCATTCATTCTGGCAGAGCTTTGGAAATAGAGAACTCAGACCACTAAGAACATCTATGCAGTTTGGATGTACATGGATAAAATGATATTATAATAGGTGATAAATGTTCTTAGATGTTGCAGTGCATATAAATGGAAAAATCCTAAGAATTGTCAGGAAATAAAAGAGGTCAAACAACAACTTTATAATTGTATCCATAATGGTTTTGAAATCATTTATATTCAACAAAAAAAAAATAGAAATCAAAATGTAAGTCCAGTAACAGAGTTGGAAATGGAAAAAAAAATGGAAGTTTTATCTTCATATGGCAGTTTTAATTCATACTAAGACAATCTAGTGAAGTGATGGCTAACCTTTTTGCCGTCGCGTGCCAAAAGTGGGCGGAGTGGGGGGGGATTGCGCACGCATGTGCCCACACCCATAATTCAATACGCCCTGTCCCCCAACGCATGCACGTGTGACCCCCCCCCCGCTCTCTCCCCACTTTTGGCACGTGATGACACAGTGGGCCCGGAAAGCCTGAAAATCAGCTGGCCAGCACACACATGCGCTCGCGTGCCCACAGATATGGCTCCGTGTGCCACCTGTGGCACCCGTGCCATAAGTTCGCCATCACGGATCTAGTGTATCCATTTAATAAGAGTTTACTCAGTATTTTATCATTCTGTTTAAAATATGTAACAAATAGAATTCCTCTGAATGTTTATTATCAATATTGGAGTTACGTTCAATTTATCAACATTTATTCTTTTCCATATTAGGCTTGTTAACCATCAATTTATATCACTATTGATGCAAGGTAAACCATTTGAAAGATATACCTTTACAAAATGAAAAATTCAAAGAATTCAAACAATATATAATGCCTTATTTTTTAACAAACAGACCCCATAGTAAGAACATTAAACATTCCAATTATATAAATGGTAATCAGATAATAGACCAAGATCTTGTGTTACAGGTATACTGTACATTTGGTTAAAAAATGTAATTGTCAATAAGCCGTGAAATATCATCAGCATAATACAACAATTTGTGTTCCACTCTGGCCATTTTAGTAACCAGAATACCTTTGTATTGTTTAATGAAACAGGACAATGATTCCAAAGTCAAATTAAATATATAAAGAGAAAGTAGGCATTGTTTTACAAGTTCCATACAACGTCCTGTTCAGCAAAGAAATAATGCCATTTGTGACAAATCTAATAATGGGTTAGAATATTTTTCTTAAAAAGAACAATATTTAGCAACATCTGCCCTAAAAATTTAAGCTGAACCATGTCAATGGCCTTCTCAGCATCCAATGAAATAGCCATCATGAAATCTAATTTATCTGATTGGACACCGACTATGTTCATTAATCATCTCACATTATCCAATCCATTTCTTAAGACTGCATAACATAAACTATTGAAGGTAATATTACAGACTGATATCTTGAGTGCAAAATCACTGTAACAATTTTAGCATCAATGTTTAACTTAGAACCCCTTGTAGGATCAATATTACATGGCTTCATGCAGGTGTCTTTGTAAAACCCCCTCCTTTGCCATTCCGAAGGTAAATATTCAGTATACAGGACACATTTTACAGGAAAAAGTAAGTTATACAGCAATAACACCATATAACACTATATGACAAGAAAGTAAATTAATTGGGGAGGGCTGGAACTTTTGCTAAGCCATCTTGCAAAAAGAAATCAAGACAATAAAAGATAAAACAAATGTTCTTTTGAATAACTTTTAAGGTAAAAAAAAATGCTTCTCCTTACATTATGACCAAAGAGAAAAAGAAAAGCATAACTCCACATGTATAATCAGCCAGCCAGGAATTACCTAAAGCCCTCTCCAATTTTGTATGATATCTCCATAGTAATTTCCAGTAGCTTTTTATGAACAGTATTTCCACTCCACAGTCAGTCACAATCGATGCTGTGAGTTGCAGAGAAGTTATTGTAGGTGACTTGATCTAAAGCATTCTGAGAATCACTAACAGCCTGAACCGAAGTAAATAACAGTGATGAAACAGTGCCAATGTTACAAGTTATTTTCAAAGCAGGTTAGTAACTACACACGCCTAATGAAATGTCTCGGGATTAAAGCCTAGCAACAGAAAAGGATAGCATAATGGAGCGCCAGCATCTAAGAACCAGTGGAAAAACAAGTGGCTGAGATGGAATTGGCTGAGGGCAATTCTCCGTCAAGGGCCAGCCTAACTTATTTATTTAAAATATAACGTGAATTCCCATTCAGGGGAGAAATCCTGAGAAACGTACAGTGAAACAGACTTAAAATGGCCGACAGCTGTAGTACTAATGGCTCACAAAAGTTCTATATTTTCAAAAGAAATCTCACTAGCTAACTGGGGTATCAGCTACTCAACCTATCTAAATGTAAATAATAAATAAATATATAATCTGAAAGAAGTTCATAAGGATTAAAAGGAAAAAATGTGTTTCCTTTTAATCCTTATGAACTTCTTTCTTACAACTTCTTTGCTTACAAGCATTAAGAAAGAACCTTATAATAGCAGCATCCAATCTTGGTATGCCCTTCCAAGACAAATGAGAACAGTTTTTCCTTATTCTGCTCTGGGTAGACAAAAAAAAAAACAAGGTTTGATGGCATTGGGGTTTAAATGAAGTTATTATTAAAGCTTAATGACATTCACAATTCAGTTTTGATCCTATGTTTGTTGGATGTATGGTAAGGAGCATTTTATTGGATGTTAATTAGAATCTGATGGGCAAAAGGAAAGGTTTATAAAGGACATAAATGGCTTTTAACAATATCACTGTTTGCTCTCCCACTAACTGGTCATCAGTGGTACAATGAACATATAAAGAAAACAGTTGCCAAAACATGTTACTTATAGTGTAAAATATCAAAATATATGCCAAGTTGACTTTTCCCATACAATATAGACAGACTTTGATTTATAATACAGTTTAAAGGGAAGGTAGCAGCACTTTCATTGTCATTTGATGATTCCTCCAAATGGATTTGAGAGGATTTTGTCATTAAAAAAATTCCAAGAAGACTCAATGTTTTTATCTTGCAAGAGAGTTTCCTATGTCTATTTGTGCATCATGGAAAACATTGTTTTATTTTAAATGATACAAATATGTAGAATTTGTGAAATAGTGTCATTGTTCTTGAAGGCCAAGATCACTTGAGCTTAAGAAGATATGATTGCCCTTTTGAAGCATCCTGAAACTTGGGTCTATTTTTCCATAAAATCAGTGCTTGATTCATTGCCAGTGATAAAATGCATTGTTCAATATTTCATTTGTTTTAATTCCTTAAAAAACAGGTGTAAAAACATAAAACATTTTTGAGACACATATATGAATATGTTCTCATCCACATCTAATTATTTGCTGGGATCTGAATAGCAACAAAAAGGTAGAAAACAGATGTTTGGAAATGGTTCAACATCTTTAAGTGATTACTGCTCAATCCATGGGTGACTCATGAATAACTTTTAGAAATGACTTATTATAAATCTAGGAATGTATGATGCAAGAGATAATCTCAGTCCCAGTAGAAAAATGAAATCTGAAAATTAAATTCTAATTAAGAGGGCATAAAGTCACGAGCTTAACTTGACTATAGAACATCTTTGATAAATTACTGATCCAAATAGAACAGTGTCTTGATTATTGACTGTAGACTCAAGATATGTGACAAATATATTCAGTATGGCATACCTATATACCAGTAGTGAAATTCAAGTTTTTTTACTACCATTTCTGTAAGTGTGACTTGGTGGGTGCGGCAGGAGAAGTATACTGCAAAATCTCCATTTTCACCCCACTCCAGGGGAAGGATACTGAAAAATCTCCATTCCCACCCCACTCCAGGGGAAGGATACTGAAAAATCCCCATTCACTCCCCACTCCTGGGGGAAGGATATTGCAAAATCTCCATTCCTACCCCACTCTGGGGCCAGCTAGAGATGGTATTTGTCGGTTCTCTGAACTACTCAAAATTTCCTCTACCGGTTCTCCAGAACTTGTCAGAACCTGCTGAATTTCTCCCCTGCTATATATCTCTTATTGATCCCCATTGCGATAGCAGTCTGAGATTAATAGTAATCTAAGAATAGCAAATAGAGGGTTGTTTCTGATCAACTGCTGAGTGAAGTTTGTCCCTACTGATAAATAGTGATGTGTTACATTTATGTCCTACCTTTTGTACAGCACTCAAGGCATTCATAGTGTTCTCTCTCACACACACACCCTTTATAAGTTCAACTGTGCTTACAGAGAATGACTTTTACCACTAAACCTCTGCAACTGAGGGTAGACTAGTATCTGATTCTTCCCTGTTCTGGTTTAATACCCTAACAACCAAGGGTGAAATGCTCCCGGTTCGGACCGGATCGCCCGATCTGGTAGCGATGGCGGTAGGTGGTTCGGAGAACCGGTAGCAAAAATCCCTGCACCCCCCCATGCCCAGCTGAGCCGTGCAATCATCAGAGGCTGTTTTTTTTACTTTTAAAAGCATTTTTTCTACAACCTCTTTGGCCGAAAAAATGTTTTTAAACGTTTAAAAAAAAGCCTCTGATGATCGCGCGGCTCAGCTGGGATCATCAGAGGCTTTTAAAAGCATTTTTTCTACAACCACTTCGGCCGAAAAAATGTTTTTAAACGTTTAAAAAAAAGCCTCTGATGATCGCGCGGCTCAGCTGGGATCATCAGAGGCTTTTAAAAGCATTTTTTCTACAACCACTTCGGCCGAAGAGGTTGTAGAAAAAAAAATGCTTTTAAAAGCCTCTGGCAATCAGGCAACTCAGCTGGGATCGCCAGAGGCTTCTAAAAGCATTTTTTTCTGCAACCTCTTCGGCTGAAAAGGTTGTAGAAAAAATGCTTTTAAAAGTTTTTTTAAAAAGTTGGTCACATCCACCCAGTCACATTACCCCCCCTCCCACCAAGCCATGCCCACAGAACCGGTAGTAACAAATTTTAGATTTCACCCCTGCTAACAACTACACTATACTGGGTCCTTAGATAGGTGAGATGAACAGAGAAAGGGGCAATAATAGGGATTGGAGGGGAAGAGGGACCTGGGAATACTTTTAATTTTCTCCCTCCCTTTCTCCCTTCCTAGATCAATTTCACGCCATTTAGAGAAGATTGGGAAATAAGGGAGGGGTTGGGAATAGCTGTCTCCCAAGGCCTCCCATTTCTATCCTTAATTTGTAGACAAATTAAGCTGATTTCTGCTACTTAGCCTTAGACTACCCATCATTGCCACAGATAGACACAGAAGCTGTTTTTAGGGGTAACTTCTTCCCCCAAAGAAATATCATGAGACATTGCCCCAAAGCAGCACTAATAGCAGGCATGATGCTACAAATCTTAATAGAACCATATTTTTCATTGATCATCAGGTGATCATCATTTCCTTTTCTTGAGAGGTAATATTAATATTTTCTTCAAATGTTTGCTGTTATTATTTTCAACAATATCTCACATATCAACCACCTCAAAATACCCTGCTGGAATCCAGAGTAAAAGAATAGATAATGAATATATCAAAGCCGTATTTCAAGAGACTATTTTTGGTTACAGATAAAATGCAATATTATAATTATTGACATAGTGAAGGATAAAAGACAGACTGCTACGATTTTGTATGATACATAAAACATGCTCATTTTGAACCCAAAATTTATCTTCTGACTGACAATAGAAGATTAAATAATATATTAAAAACTGAGCAAAGCAGATTACTCATGGGATGTTCTACGTTATGAATCATAAAGGGAAAATTAAAAATACCCACTATATTTTGTTACTTCAGCAAATTCTACAAGCTCAAGTTCTCTATATATTATCTAGTAACATATGCCCTGAAGAAGTTTTTAAATAACAATTCCAATTATTTCTGATCATCTGCTAGAACTAATAACGGTTAGGATTCAGCAACTAGAAGGAATTCCCTGCTCTGCCTTATAGAAATTTTATTTAAAGTCTTGGAGCTCTCATAAACTCATAAATGAAAGATAAATAATTCTTCTATCTCCCACAAAACCTATCCACTGTTATGCAATTATTGTTAAACTGTAATTCTACATCCAATCAGCCTTATAAGGTTTCTGTTTCCTTGATTGTCCTTTTGACCTCACTGTACTTTTGACTGATTGCATTTCTAACCTCCTTAAATTGTACCTATAACCAGAACTGATACTAGCAGCAGGAAATATCCAACTCATTGGATTTGTTTTTTCTTCCTTGTAATTTCTTTCTATGTTCAGAAAGCTCATTTTAGTGTACATTTATTTGTAGTAATAAATGTAAAGCACTGAAAACATCAGCTTTGTATTTGAATATCTTATCAGAAGCGATATTATAAGCTAAATGAAGTGATAATCCCAAAATAACAAAATAATGTGTGAAGAAGAAAACCAACAAGTCTTTATAATGAGGCACAGAGTGGAAATTTTCACTTTTGGAGGGCTACTGGAAATTTTGAGTACATGTTGCGGGCACTCACACAAATGGTCTGTAAAACATTTTCTCATTCATACTACAGCAGCCATGGAAGGTATTTCCATGCTGTCAGCTCCAGTAATTCCGTGCTTCTGCATGATACGGGCTAACCTTTTGTTGTTAATTTCTGGTTATTTATTTATAACCATTCTATTCAGGGCAGATGGATCTATTTTCAAACAAAGCACTGAACACTGTCAAAAATAAGGATGAGGCCGGAGGCTGCCAACTTGCTTTACAGCATGCCAACTTCCCTTGTGCAAAAATGAAAGTAACTTCTGAAAAAGTCTAAGTCAAGGATCAGAAGCCTGGCAAGTGCCATCTGTTAACACTTTAGCGTCCTGCAATATCAGTTTGGAAATTTAATGCCAGAAAGAGAGCAACAGGCACAATTATACAGGACCATAAAAAGCAGCCTAAAACTATCAGATATAAAGTTGCAAAGATCAGGGTCTTCTTTTACTTCTTGTTCTTTTTACCATTTGGGTTGTTGAGGGGGGGGGAAGAACCATCAGGGGCATCGCTAGAGATCAACAAAGGCTTTCTACATATTTGACTGCCCAGTTTATAGCTACCGAAGCTGCGAAAAAAAATATTTGCATAAAATAATAAATTTATATTTGTATAAAATAAATTTGTATACACATTTTTATATTTGCATAAAAGAAGGTCCACTTTTCCTCTTAACGTATTCGGATAACCTCAGCTTGTATATTCATTTATGTATAAGCGGATCCACAAGGAAGCACAAGGTTCCAGGGAAGAGGCTGAAATCCTTATTATGCATGTTGAATCACTCCCGCCCGCTCCTGTTTGGCATTCCCCATCTCGCTTGGAAGGCTTGACCATGGAGTTGCGGAGAGAGAAAGAGAGAGAGAGAGAGTAGCTTCCGGTAGGAAACGTCTGTTGTGTTCTGCCGCTTCGCTCCCGCAACCCGGAAGTGGTTCCTCTTGGGTCTCTGACACGTAGCTTCCCAGAGAGCGGGGATAACGCGAGGAGGAAGAAGGGGTCGCTCCCGAGGCGTGAGGAGGGCAGGTGTGGGGGAGTCGTTGCCTCGCCGGGGAAGGAGGCTTCCGAGGAAGGTGAGCTTTGGGAAAGGGGAGCAGGGTGGTGCCCGAGCTTGTCAGGAGAGCTGACGCTCCTTCAGGGGAAACGTATATTCAGGCGGCGAGAGTCGTTCCAGGAGCATCTTCCTTCACTTCTGTGCTTTTTTTTTTTTTTTTTTTCTGGCTGCAAGGACGGGATTTCGCAGTGCCCTAATATTGCTTGTGGTCTCTCGAGACCCAAACGGTTCCCCCCCCCCATTCTGCGGATCCTGTGTTTTCCATCATCACCGTGTTCTGTGCCGCCCCGAAGGTCTAATAGCAATAGCGTTTGGGCTTATATACCGCTTCACAGTGCTTTTTACAGCCCTCTCTAAGCAGGTTTACAGAGTCAGCCTATGGCCCCCAACAATCTGGGTCCTCGGAAGGACGGGAGGCTGAGTCAACCTTCAGCCTGGTGAGATTTGAGCTGCCAAATTGCGTGGCACCAACACTTAACAGATGATAGAAAACATAGAATAGAATAGAATTCTTTATTGGCCAAGTTGTGATTGGATGCCCAAGGAATTTGTCTTTGGTGTATATGCTCTCAGTATACATAAGGAGGATAAAATACATTCATAGAGAATAAAAAGATACAACACTTAGTGATAGTCAAGGTTACTAATAAGCTATCAAATCGTACTAGGAAACAAAAAACAATATAAATTGAAAGATACAACAACAACAAACATAATAAGTGGGAAGATATAGATACTAGTAAGGAAGAGAAGAACAATAGTAAAAAGTCTTAGTAAATTATTTGATATAAAAAATATATAGATCTTAATATAATAACGTAGGTTCTGTTGGAGTCGGTACAGGTGGCCCTCGACTTACAGCAGTTTGTTGAATGACCGAAGTTACAACATCACTGAAAAAAAGTGACTTATGACTGTTTGCATAGTTAACAGCCGTTACAGCATCCCAATAGAAACTTGATCAAAATTCAGATGCTTGGCAACAAACTCATATTTATGACGGTTGCAGTGTCCTGGGATCATGTGATCCCCTTTTGTGACCTTCTGACAAGCAAAGTCAATGGGGAAGCCAGATTCATTTAACAACTGTATTACTAACTTATCAAGTACAGTGATTCCACTTAACAACTTTGGCAAGAAAGATAGTAAAATGGGGCAAAACTCACTTAACAAATGTCTCGCTTAGCAGCTGAAATTTTGGGCTCAGTTGTGGTTGTAAGTTGAGGACTACTTGTACTTCCCTTAGGCGAATTGAAGAAAATCAGATGCTTTGTTATAAAATGTTGTGGTCCTTTTCTCCTTTTGGGTAAAGCACTGGATGCACAGCAGTGCAAGTGTCTAGTAATTTAGTGTTTGACTGAATGCATTATTTTTCCCCAAAAGATTGTATAATTTACTCTTGATGATTGATAGATGAAGATATTCATAGAAGGGCCATGCTTTGGGTGGTTATTTTTGAAAATAATAACACAAATCTTTATTTTACAGATAGCAATGTCTGGATTTGATCATTTAAATACAGATTTTTATCAGACAAGTTACAGTATTGATGATCAAGCACAACAATATGGGGCAGATGCTGGAGGAGGAGGAGCATATAGCAAGTAATTTGATTTTGTTTATTGTTCCAAATAGCCAATATATTATTGTCTGATATTTGTATTTGGCTGAAGTGTTCAATTTTATTTAATTTCTGACAATCATGCCACTTTTATATCTGAAGGGTTTTATTTATTTAGATCACATTTCTCAAAATAACTTCAATCTTCTGGAAACAAGAAACTCCTAAGATAAATCCATAGTTCAGGATTGGAAGAATTTTAGAAAATGGCTGAATGTAAAAATTGAGTCGAACAGCAGCATTTACTGATGCTCAACCAAGATTACCTATAACCTACTGACTGTTGTAAATGCAGTTGGTTAGGCTAATACTAGTCGGATGTTATGTTAATGCATATTGAATTCTTCTTTTATACAGCAAGTATGAACTGCCACAGTACTTCTTAATACGTGGCACACTTACCAGATAGTGTACCTATCATTAGTTTATTGATTCAAATAAAATATTTGAATCCGAAGTTGCAAGGGTTAATCATTCTTCAGTATAAAATTTCTCTTTAAGTATACATTATTGGTTACTTGCAGGAAAGCTTTTTGAAAATATTGACACCGAAAACTCCTCTTCCTTAAGTCTGGCAGTGTCCCTATATGTCACAATAGATACATGGTGACCTATATGTCACAAAACCTGAAGTATATGCTAGTATCAATTATTTTATATGGCAGCAGATGGGAAAGCAAAGTAATGGTCTAGATTATCTTGGAAAAAGGACTATATTATAATATCTGAGTTTTACTTGGTAATAATTTGAGAAAAATGTTGGATAAGTTGGAAAGTTATAACATTTAAAGTGAGAAATTGTATTTTGTCATATTAGAAAGTAAGGTCAAATAAATGCATGTAATTTTAATCAAAATTATCCTGTAAATAACTTTGATATGTTTCAAACATTGATGTATCTGTTTTCTTTATATAATGTTTATATAAATATATGCCATTTTCTTGTGGTGAGGTGGGCGACAAACAAACTTAATAAAAAAAAGTTTCTTCAGGGACTATATAGAATATTTACAGTTTGTATCAATGTGATAATCAGTGTAAATGGTTTCTTTGTTGTGGAGTGGGTATTTTGGGGCTTAGGCCTCCGTGGCAAAGAAAGATTCTGTTTTCATATGATAAACATTTAAGTTCTGTTGTCTGCAGGCAATATGGTGGCTATGAGTATTCTCAGCAAGGTGGATATGTCCCTCCAGAGATGATACAACCTCAACAGCCATACACTGGTCAAATTCTTCAGCCAACATCAGCATACACCCCATCTTCATCACAATCGTTCTATGGAAGCAATTTTGAGGATGAACCTCCGTTACTAGAAGGTTTGATTTTTATTCCTTGCAGAATTTCCATGTCAGCCAAAATACATGTTCCAATCTACAAAGGAGTAATCATAGCTGATGATGAAGTTTGTGTGTGTGCATGTATGTATGTTAATGTAAAGAACGTTTTTAACATTTAATTTCACTTCATCTTTGGCATTTAATTTCACTTCAATTAATTAAATGGCATGATCGATCAAGAATTTAAGATCTTTTGGTTAAAAAAACCAAAAGGAAAAAACCATATGAAATTGAAATAGGATGACCTTTTACAAATTAAGATGTTATATACTTGGTGTCTGACTTTTGGTGATCTAAAAGGATCTCCAATTTAGTACAGAAGCGTGGATCCACTTCCATAATCCAAGGCTTCTGCAAAGCCCTGAAGATCTCTCTTGTTTCAGCAGATGCAGGGGCAGGATGGGTTATGAGCCTTTTTTCTGATACACTTTTTATGTTTCTGTAATTGGTTTAGTAGTTTTTCCTTATCTGGGTGATTGGTCATTTTCTATTGTCATTTATTGTTATTTTAATGTTCTACATTTTGTAATCCACTATAATGCAATCCATGATGCAACTATAATTGAGAAGGACTCATAAGTTTATTAATCCATTAAATCTGTGTTCTTTATTTGATCTACAGAACTTGGAATAAATTTTGACCATATCTGGCAGAAGACTTTAACAGTACTGCACCCATTAAAAGCTGCAGATGGCAACATTATGAATGAAACTGATCTGGCAGGACCTATGGTCTTCTGCCTAGCCTTTGGAGCCACCTTATTGTTTGTAAGATTTCATTACTATAGATATAGTCCTGTCAGTTTGAAAGTTACAAGTTTAAAGCAAACAGAAATCAAGAATTGATCATTTAAATATCAGTAATTTATAAAAATAATGATACACAGGATTGAATATAATTTCTATTGAAGAATGTGAAGTACAGTCTTATGGTCATTATTTGGAGCCTTGTCCCTGATCCACAAGGTGAGAAAGACAAGAATTGTTGCTGGATATTCCCATTTACTACACTCAGAGTAATTTAGAACAGGGTTCTCCAACTCCCGGTTAATGGCCCGGTGATATATAAATTCTCATAAAAATATAAATTCTTCAAAATTCTGTAGGAAATTAGTTTCCTCTCCCTTCCTTTTTTTTCCTTCTTTTTTAATGGATATAGTGTTTTTATATACACTTAGGCATTAATGATATATCTCTGGGATTACTTTTATGAACAATGATCCTTAAAAATACTTAAGTGGTGCTTCATCTGTTGCTTTAAAAGTCTCTATAAAACTAGCTTGTAGGGATGCATAGCTACCCAAAAAGGAGAGGATGCTTTGGAAGAGATGAGGCATACTTACTGCATCTATCGGCACTTAATTAAGGCACACCTCGTTAAAAAGAAAGCATTTAGGAGACTGCAACGGGGTTTACTAACTTTTTTGTACTTCCCTGTGGTTCTCTTATTATTTTCCTGAAATCATGGTGGCCGCTGTAAGCAAGCATAGAAAACAGCACAATGTTATTAAGGAGGTGCTGACAAATTCAGCAAGCACACTCAGGCGCCTGCCAAAATACCTCTTTTACTCTGGATCCAAACAGCTGTACTTCACTTCTAAATTGGTTCACTTGACAGATGTTTGTATTGCTGGTATTTTCCTCTAAACTTGGTTGAATTATATAAAGCAGTGGAATGGAGACACTAATTTTATGTGGGAAACCTATCTTTTTAAATAATGTAAAAAAGTTTGAACATGGATGTGAAATAATATGAAGATAATCTTATTTCTAAGGTTTCAGAAATGTTTGTTGTTATCAAAAAGGTATCTGGTACTCGCTTGATTTTATTTTGTATGCTTTATTTGTCTCTTTGCAAAATCTCTTCCTAAAATGCATCCAGAATGTTAATGTATTTTCCTCTCTCCTCCCCCCTTTCTTTTTTTTTAAGGCTGGAAAAATTCAGTTCGGCTATGTATATGGAATTAGTGCAATAGGGTGTCTAGGAATGTTTTGTCTCCTGAATCTGATGAGTATGACAGGTGTCTCATTTGGTTGTGTTGCAAGTGTCCTAGGATATTGTCTTCTTCCTATGATCATACTTTCAAGCTTTGCAATTGTATTTTCCCTACAGTAAGTAATATCAAAGACCATTACAATGCCGTTTAATAATACTATATATTATTGCTCACCATAAAAAATGTACTCGAATGTGTATTTATGTAGAATTAAAAAAATACTTTACTATGTATAATTTTAAACTGCATTTGATTTTTGCATTTTTTTTTTATTTATAGAGTGTTTGTATTTTTGGTCCTATTTGCCTGGAAAGGAACCCTTTTTATCAAATAACACTGGGAAAAATATTTGATTTTTTACTCTTTTTTGCAATCTGTTATCTCACTTATAAAGAAAACTTTTTTTGAGCATTCTTTAAAATTCTATCCCCCAGTCCAAATAACAAAATGTAGCCAGTAAAAAAAGTATATGATACTGTAGCACTTTCAAAATGGAAGTACCACAAACATTTTAGTTTAAAACTATGGAATAGTAGCTTCTCAGTACAATATTTTGTGTTGGATCCTTTAGTCCAGAAGTGGGCAGTCTGGTCCTACGGATGTGTCCTTTCCTATTGACAATGTTCCCTATCCCCTCTCATTTTCTTCTTTTCAAAATCATTTTAATTATAAGTAATTGAGAAACTGGAATGCTGTAATACAAAGTGCAGTACAAGCTTCTATCGTTTTTTTTCTTTGCAACAATTCCCTAACATTTTACATCAGTCAGGAAACATTATTTAGAGTGACTTTCTAAAGTGGATGAATTTCTGAAGCTTATTAAAAGGAAACTATCTGATTTCACCGAATTCAGAGCAAGATCATAGTTATGTAATTTAACAATCTAAAGTGTTACATAAAGCTGAATGACATTCAGGCATGTATACATTTTCCAAATTTACTGAGATCCATATAAGTACTAGTTCCACGGCAAGATTTTTGTATTAACAGTCTCTAGGTGGAGGCTTTTGAACATTTGAATTAGGAATGTTAACAGTTTTGGCCAGAAAATAATTTAGTGCTTAAAACCTGTATAATTGGATAACACACTTGGCTCCAATGTAAAACTGTTCTGATATATACAAAGTTATGTGATATTATCAGCGCTTGATTCCTTTCCTGTTATTGTTGTTTTCAGGGGCATGATGGGAATTATTCTTGCTGCTGGAATTATTGGATGGTGTAGTTTTTCGGCCTCCAAGCTCTTCATTTCAGCCTTAGCAATGGAAGGACAACAACTTCTAGTAGCATATCCCTGTGCTTTATTATATGGAGTCTTCGCCCTCATTTCTGTGTTTTGAACTGACTGTCTTAATTATTGGACTTAAATGAGCCGAACTCAAAGCTTTTACTTGGGATGCTTAAACTGGGACCAGAAATCAACTGTTGGGCTGCTGTCTTTCAAGATTAATATTTGAATTATTGTCTGGAGCAACAGTAACAAAGTGTTCTTTTTGTGTTTCTTTTTATAGGACTCTTAATACATTTTTACATTGACCTGTAAAAGCTTCAGCTTTGAAACAAGCTAATTATGCTGTTTAAAATGTAAAACTTTTTTCTGTCCTATAACCTGCAAAACATTATTTTTGAAAATTTTTGTAGTTCAGGAATTTTTATTGACAAAAGAAAGTGAAATCATTAACTTGTTTTCCCACAGTAATATACAGCAACAAGTTTAAACGACAAACATTTCCCATTTTATCAACTTAACAAAATAGAAAATTTCTCACAATAATATTTAATCTGAAAGCAAACACAAAATGGATCCCATATATAATTTTCAGCATTTTTATAATCCTCCAATTCCTTTTCTTTACAATCCTAACGTCTACCCAAGCTCAAAGTTATTGTGTTTATTTCATTTTATATATACTTTGTAAATAGTTCTGTCATCTTATATACATGTGGGAAAGTGCTTTTTATGCTAAAATTGAGAATTCCAGTAGTTCACCAGAAGCTTGCTTTAGAAAATAGCTTTGACAAATACCAGTACTGCAGTCTAGTATAAAACACCCAGATTAAATTTTCTCAAAATGTTCTTACAACATTTTTTTCCTTTTAGTAATTTCCTTTACTGTAATATTGTCCACTACAGAATTGCTTAGCTATTTATTTGAATAAAGATTTATTCCCACTGAGCAAACATTGTTTAAATTATGATGTAGTAGAATCCATCTTATATTTAAGCAGTTTAAACCATTACACTATCATGGTCATCAAGAAATATTGAGTTCGGATTCCAGCCATAGTGACAAAAGCAACTATTTAATGTACACCATTAAAAAATGCAGTAATGACTTATTTTAGTGTTAGGGAATAACAAAACGAAATGGCTAACATATGTTCTTTACAAACTTATTACAAAAGTAGACATTTTTAAGTATCTCACTGAGCAATACTGGTGAACAAAAATACAGCATTTTTTTTTGTAATTCCAACCCTCACCCCACCCCCAACAATCCCTGAGTTACTGCAGAGCTCTCCATATATTATTTGGATTTACCTATTAAATATCTTACAGTGTAAGAAGTCCAGAGGTCTTTACACATACAGATTTCTGATATTCGTATTATAAACTGCTTTCCAGATTTAGGCATTTCCGCCCCTCTATGATTGATCCCGTAATTGACGTGATTTCACATGCAAATGAACTATCCTGATGCCCCAATTGATGGATATTTTGTACCATGAGAAACAGCTTTGTTGGGCTTTGCTACATAAAGGCAATGTTGGCAAATAATGTGGTTTCTCTTTATTACTGCCTCTACATACTTAGAATTCATTTGTAGCAGAACAACAGGATAGCGATAGTTTGGTGTAGCCAGTGCTGTGGAGTTGGAGTCGAGGAGTCGGAAGAAATTTTGGGTACCTGGAGTTGGAGCCGGAAGCACAAAAAACTAAGGAGTCGGAGTCGGAACATTTATCTCCCGACTCCACAGCCAGTGCTGTGGAGTCAGAGTCGAGTCGGAGCCGGAGGAAATTTTGGGTACCTGGAGTCGGAGTCGGAGTCGGAAGTACAAAAAACTGAGGAGTCGGAGTCGGAACATTTATCTCCTGACTCCACAGCCCTGGGTGTAGCAGCTAAGACATCATGCTAGAAACCAGGAGTTTTAGTCCTATATTAGGCATGAAAGCAAGCTGGGTGACTTTGGCCCAGTTAACTTTCAGACCAGCCCACCTCACACAGGGCTGTTGTGGGGAAAATAGAAGTATTAGGTATGTTCACCATCTTGAACGGGATTGGACTAGAAGACCCCCAAAGATCCTCTCCGATTCTGTTACTCTGTTAAATAAAACGAACACAAACAAAACCAGGTTCTGCAACACTTTTAATTATATAAAATCTACCCTCAACGTTGTGATATACGTTTGAACCAGTACCTTTCATGAATGGCCTTGGACTTTTAAGAATGTAAGATGTTTCGAAAAATGAGTGTTGCTTGAATTTAATAGTGGTGTATTTTTTTTTAAATGGCAAATGTTCTAGATTTAAATATCGTGCCTACTGAATCTTCTAGGATAATTCTATTTTGTATCATGTTGCTTTTAAGGTCTTTGTAATAATACTGCAGCATTCAGTACTACTGTTTGTCACTGCAAAGTGTTATTTAGGATAGGATAATCGGAAGAGAAAGTGTAGCAGTGAGGATCTTATCAGACAAATGGGATTCTACCAAAAATATATAGCGTATCTCCAAGATTGGATGCTTTATAATTTTCAGTTCAATAGGCAATGCAATTATTTTTTTTAAAGGAGGATCCCAATGGGATTTAAGATAATAGATGGATTAGCATAATTTGTCTGGGCAAATTAGCATGCAGTTTTATTAGATTTCGTATCAAAGCACATTGAAGTGCCTGCTTTTCTGAAGGAATTGGCACTGTTTCTGCAAAGTGAAATCTCAGTACCTATTTTAGAGTTTTCAGATGTCAAGCATGCCAATAAGGTCAAGCAGATAAAATTGACTTAATTTAGATTCATTTCTTCATGAAGACTCAATAAACTTTCCAGACCTAGCAATCACTCAATAAATTAAATGGTCTTAATAATGGGTGATTGGTTAGAGGTCGGGGAGAAAATAATAAGTGGTTCTCATTATTTTTTTAAAAAAACTAAATACTAGGATCCTTTTTCTTCAGGAATCCAAGTTTTCATATGTTTTTTAACTTGCTTATAAATTTGACTGCGCAAAGCTGTGAAGGTGGGCTGTGCCCCTTGAAGCTGGTACAGGAAATAAAATAGCCCCACTTCTGAATGTAAAGCGAATCAACCATACTGTTTTGGATTGCACCCCTTTGTGTTCCTTCCTAGCCGCCTCCCACAGTACAATGCCAAAGTTGGAAAACCAAAGTCACCCAACTTGAAGGTTCACTCAGGACTGGAAGAGAAGGCTCAGAAATCAAAAGCAGGCTGTGAGGTAATGTGAATTGCTTGGCTGACGGGATGCATTCTTTGTTACTTTGCACAGATAATACAGAATTAGGGATGAACAGATAAGTGACGAGAAGCTGCACTGTGAAGCTTTGGGAGATAAAAACAGAGGGTTGTAGGGAGGGAAGCTGGAAAACTGATCTGAGAAAAATAGGCAATTTATTCCTTATTATTTTGACTAATTTCCAAGGGGCAGAAGCAGCAAGACATCTGAAAAGATAGCAAGGACAAAATTTCACAAGCTGTACATTGTACCTTCTCTGGTGCTGCAGAGATTGGAGGGGCATGTAGCATTTGCCTCCAATGACACCATCCATCAAAAGCTACATAATTGCTGTGCAGTATCCTGCCTTCTCCACCACATTTTAGCTCTGAAAGCCCCACTGCCAAGAATACCACTCTTGATATTATGGTGTTCTTTTTTTTTTAATAAAAGGTTTGTTCAAGTATTACAACAATTTTTCCCATCCCTCCTACCCCCCATCCCTCCTCTACCTACCCCCCCATCCCTCCTCCATCCCCCCCATCCCTCATCCCCCCTCTCCCTCCAATCCCCCACCCCCCACCCCGGACTTCCCGGAGCAAATACAGGGTAGAACATTTAACAAACAAAAACTAAAATATGCTAACTTTCTGTAGGCTCCAGACTCCCTCTTGCTCTTTAACTCCTCTTTCAACTAACAAAACATAATTCAAAAAGAAAATGTTGGTTTCATTCATAGGCTATTTGAAACTTTTTAGTCTGATATTTGTTTTGAATATAGTCAATCCATCTTCTCCATTCCGATATATATCTTTCATTTGAATGGTCCTTCAAGTATGCCAAAATTTTTGCCATCTCTGCTAAATTCACTACTTTTAATGTCCATTCTTCAATAGTAGGTAAGTCTTCCTTCTTCCAATACTGCGCCACCAAAAGTCTGGCTGCTGTTATTAAATTTAAAATCAATTTAGTCTCTATGACCATACAATCTGTAATTATACCCAACAAAAAGAACTGTGGAGTAAATTTTATCTTCTTTTTGAGAATGTTTTGGATAATCCATCATATTTTTATCCAAAATGCCTTAATTTTTTTACATGTCTATCATATTATTTATTTTATTTATTTTATTTATTCGCATTTCTATACCGCCCTTCTCCTTTCGGACTCAGGGCGGTGAACAGCCAGATAAAAAACATCTATACAAACATCACAATTAAAATAGAATTAAGATAATTTATAAATTTGGCTCATAATTTAAAACTTGTCAATTAAAATAAATATTAAAATTTTAAAAATTTTAAAACTAACCCTAAAATCAGGACAGACCAGCTAGTTGAAAAAAATGAGTTTTTAGGGCCCGACGAAAAATCCGGAGGTCGGAGATCACTCGTATCTCTGGGGGTAGATTGTTCCATAGGGTAGGTGCCACCACAGAGAAGGCTCTCTTCCTGGGGGTCGTCAGCCGGCATTGTCTGGCCGACGGCACCCTGAGGAGGCCCTCTCTGTGGGAGCGAACCGGCCGGTGGGAGGCTATTGGTGGCAGAAGGCGGTCCCGTAAGTACCCTGGCCCTAAGCCATGGAGCGCTTTAAAGGTAATCACCAACACCTTGAAGCGCACCCGGAAGTCCACCGGAAGCCAATGCAGCTCGCGCAGGAGAGGAGTCACATGGGAGCGCCCCGTCGCTCCCATAATCCCCCGCGCAGCCGCATTCTGCACCAGTTGGAGCCTCCGGGTGCACCCCAAGGGGAGCCCCATGTAGAGAGCGTTACAATAGTCCAGACGAGAAGTGACGAGTGCTTGAGTGACCGTGCGTAGGGAGTCCCGGTCCAGAAAGGGACGCAACTGGCGTATCAGGCGAACCTGACAAAAAGCCCTCCTGGCCACGGCTGTCATATGCCCTTCTAAGGACAGCCGCGCATCCAGGAGGACACCCAAGTTGCGGGCCCTCTCTGTGGGGGCCAATGATTCGCCCCCAATAACCAGCGATGGCGTCAGCTGGCTATACCGGGACGCCGGCAGCCACAGCCACTCGGTCTTGGAAGGGTTGAGTCGAAGCCTGTTTCTCCCCATCCAGACCCGCACGGTCTCCAGGCACTGGGACATCACTTCCAAGGCATCATTGGGATGGTCTGGGGTGGAAATGTACAGCTGAGTGTCATCAGCGTACTGATGGAACTCCACCCCAAAACCACGGATGATCTCACCCAGCGGCTTCACATAAATGTTGAACAGGAGGGGCGAGAGGACCGACCCTTGCGGCACCCCACAAACAAGGCGCCTTGGGGTCGACCGCTGCCCCCCTGTCAACACAGATTGCGACCGGTCGGAGAGATAGGAGGAGAACCACCGCAAAACAGTGCCCCCCACTCCCAGTCCCTCCAGCCGGCGCAACATGATACCATGGTCGATGGTATCAAAAGCCGCTGAGAGGTCTAATAGGACCAGGATAGAGGAATAACCCCTATCCCGGGCCCTCCAGAGATCATCCACCAACGCGACCAATGCCGTTTCCGTGCTGTACCCAGGTCTGAAGCCGGACTGGAGCGGATCCAGATAGACAGCTTCATCCAGGTACTGGGGAAGCTGTCGCGCCACCACACTCAACAACCTTCGCAATAAAGCGAAGGTTGGAGACTGGACGATAGTTAGCCAAAATAGCCGGATCCAGGGATGGCTTCTTGAGGAGAGGCCTCACCACCGCCTCTTTCAAGGTGGCCGGCAGGACACCCTCGCTCAAAGAAGCGTTAATAATCCCCTGGAGCCAGCCTCGTGTAACCTCCCGGGAAGCCAGCACCAACCAGGAGGGACACGGGTCCAATAAACATGTGGTTGCGTTCAGCCGTCCCAAGATCCTGTCCATGTCCTCGGGAGCCACAGGATCGAACTCCTCCCAGATAACACTCTCAAGGCCTGCCTCAGTCATCTCGTCTGAACTAACCCAGTCGGCGGCCAAGTCTTCCCGAATCTGAGTTATTTTATCATCCAGATACTGTACAAAATCCTCAGCTCGGCCCTGCAAGGGGTCCTCCCGCGCTCCCAGATGGAGGAGGGAGCGGGTCACCCTAAACAGGGTGGCTGGGCGGTTATCTGATGATGCGATAAGAGCGGCAAAATAGCTAGATTTCGCCGCTTTTATCGCCACTAGGTAGGTCTTAATATGAGACCTTACCAGTGTCAAGTCAGACTCGGAACGACTGGCCCTCCAACTGCTCTCTAGGCGTCTTTTCCGGCGCTTCATCTCCCTCAGCTCCTCGGAAAACCAAGGAGCTAAGTGAGTTCGGTGCCGGGTCAGAGGCCGCAAAGGCACGACCCGGTCCAAAGCCCCGGCAGCCGCCCTATCCCAGGCGGCCACCAGGTCATCAGCCGAGTCATGAGCTAGAGTCTCAGGAAATGGCCCAAGCTCCATCTGGAACCTATCAGGGTCCATCAGGCGCCTGGGGCGGAACCACCTGGTCGGTTCCGCCTCCCTGCGACGGGGTACGGCGGTCAGAAAGTCAAGTCGAAGGAGCGAGTGGTCAGACCATGACAAGGGTTCGATATCTACATCCCCTATATCAAGGCCACTCAACCACTGACCAGAGATAAAAACTAGGTCCAGAGTGTGTCCCCCCATATGAGTAGGGCCGTGAATTACTTGGGTCAGGTCCATGGCCGTCATGGAAGCCATGAACTCCCGAGCTACCTCAGATGTTTCACCGATGGATGGCAGGTTGAAATCCCCCATGACCACAAGTCTGGGGGTATCAGCCGCCACCTCGGCTATAACATTGAGGAGCTCGGGCAGGGTCGTTGCCACGTGGCAGGGAGCCAGGTACGTGATCAACAGACCCCTCTGCACCCCGCGACCCCACTTCACAAAAAGGGACTCACATCCGGCTATCTGAGGTACAGTGGTCTCCCTCGGATCAAGACCTTCTTTTAGAATGACCGCCACCCCCCCGCCCCTGCCCTGAGCTCTCGGCTGATGAAATGCCCGGAAGCCTGATGGGCACATCTCCACGAGGGGAACTCCCCCCTCATGGCCCAACCAGGTCTCCGTGATACCTGCCAGGTCCGCTCCCCCCTCCTGAATAAGATCACAAATGAGGGGGGCTTTATTTACCACGGACCTGGCATTACATAACATCAGCCGGAGACTCGGGCGCTGAGACTCTAAGCAGCCTGGGGAACGGGAAGAGCTAAGGGGGCCGGGGCACGCAATCGCTCGAAGATAGCGAGCACGAGCCCCCACCACATGATATGGCCCCCTGCTCCCGCCATACCTGCCCCTCCCACTCAGTGTGTTAATAGAGAAGCCCTCACTAGAGGGCATTCTAACAGTCCCCTTTCCCCCAGAGTCCGCACCCCCTACGGCACCATTAATAGCAACCGGACTGGTCTGCAACCCCCGTGGGTTTTCCCCCAAACCCACATAACCTCCCCCACCCCCAGAACCCCTTAAAAGTCTATTTAAAAAAGTCTTTAAAAAACCCCTCAATCCCCTTTTTGCGACATGCCACCTCTCGGGGTCCCAAGATCCGTCATTAAGGTGGGCCCTCGATAACATAGAGGGCCAGGCCTGCGAGAGGGGGGAATCTCGCAGCGCAAGAAGCTTTGCCCTAGAATACATTTTAACACTAGAGTAATAATACAAGTTTGGCCTAGACATGGCCTAGGGGTTTCTAATGATGGTTTCAGATGTCCAGGAAGCAAGACTAAGTTAATCGGAAGAGTCGCCATTACCCTCTCACGGTAATGGGTAGGAGTCCTCACGTTCAGTCCAGCTGAGGGAAACTATCCAACCACCCTCTCACGGTGGTTGGCCATCCTAATCAAGGCAAGATGGAAAAAGTCAGAAAAAGTCCGAAAGCCACCCTCTCACGGTGGTTTGGGCTTCCTGGCCCTGGAAAGATGAGTCCCATCCGTGGCGAACGAAGTCTGGAGCTGGCTCCATCCATCCTCCCGTAACTGCCTTGTCCTCCATACAGTCAGGAGACAGGACGAAAGACAGAGCCAGGTCCCAAGCTCTGGGGAAGAAAGTCCACATTGGCCAATAGGCCGATAACAGGGCCAGAAAAAGGGAGGGGGGGGCCATCCATAGCGACCCAATACTTGAGCCGTCCACCAGCCTCTCCAACCCAGGTCTTTCCATACAACCCTTAACATCAGCCATGTATCCTTCAACCCCTGAGCACAATGGGGTTCAGCTCCCCCATTTCAATGTCAAGGCTTGATGTTCTTCTCCTCTCCTCCAACGCCAACAACTCTCCAGCTCTCCAGCACCACCGCCCTCAACCTGGTTGCCACGCAGCAGCCGCCATCACCACAGCGTCGTCCTCGGCGCCGGCCACACCCAAGCTCCCAGCGTTCCCCAGCGCCCCCGGAACATCCAAAAGAAACCCCAGGGGCGTCCAGGGTCAGGGGGGAGCTCGCTGGGCATCACCGCCGCCGCCGCCGCCGCCGCCAACGCTCTGGCCGCCGCCGCCTCGGTCAAGCAGGGAGGAAAAAAGCGGCGGAGCCGATGCAGCCGGGCTGTCGGCGTTCAGCCTCGGCGTTCTTCCACCCGCGCCGTCTTCCGCTCGCTTCTCCCCAGCCACGAAGTTCCGGAGGACGAAAAAGCCCTCATCAGGCTGGGGAGAGACTCCTCCAACTGAGAAAGGGGTTGCCGATGTTCATGGCAGCCCCAGAAGACCCCTGCCAGTCCACGAGCCGCCCATCCCTAGACGCGATTTAGACGGGCGTCGCCATCTTGGGGCATGCGCAAAAGGATCTTATGATAATACATGGCATCATCACATTCGCATCTCCAACACTTAGGTTGCAAACTTGGATACATACAGGCTAGCTTTTTACGATCTAGATGCCATCTATAAAACATTTTATAAAAATTCTCTCTTAAGTTTTGGGCTTGCGTAAACTTTACATTTCTAACCCATATTTTTTCCCACGTTTCCATCATTATTGGTTCTTCAATATTTTGTGCCCATTTTATCATACAATCCTTAACTAGCTCTGTTTCTGAATCTATTTCTACCAATGCATTATACAACCTTTTAATATGCATTTGACTTTGATCTCTAATTTGTTTTATCAAGTTTTCCTCATTTTGCAAGATACCAATTTTCTGATCTTCTCTCCATCTAGCTTGCATCTGTCCATACTGAAATCATGTTTGAATTATCATTTCTTCTCTTAAATTGATTCAAAGATTTTAGTTGTAGTATACCTCTTTCCTTATTAAGAAGCTCTTTATAAGTAGTCACATCTTGTTTTTGCTCTACACTTATATTCTCTATCGTGTGTCTTGGTATTGTCCACGTTGGTAACTTATTGTTTAATTTATACTGATATTTTTTCCAGACACACAGTAAAGCATTCCTTAATATATGACTTTTAAAAGTCTTGTCTACTTTCTTATCATATAATAAATAAGCATGCCAACCGTAAACCAAATCATATCCCTCAATATTCAGTATTCTTTCTTCTGTTGAATTCATCCAGTCACTAATTGCTGATAGAGCAGCTGCCTCATAATATAATCTTAAATTGGGCATTTTGAGACCTCCTCTTTCACGTATATCCTACATTATTTTTTGTTTTATACTCGGTCTCTTCCCTGCCCAGACAAAATTATTAATACCCTTCTGCCATATCTTCAAATTTTCATCTTTTTTAAGTATTGGTATCATTTGAAAAAGAAATAAAAACTTAGGCAAAACATTCATTTTTACTGCTGCTATTCTTCCCAACAAAGATAATTGTAATTTTTTCCAATTTTCCATCTCTCTCTGTATTTTTTGCCACAACGGATCATAATTATGCTTAAATAATTTCGCATTTGATGTCGTAATATAAACCCCTAAATACTTAACTTTTTTTACTATTTCAAATCCTGTTAGTCTTTCTAATTCATCTTTTTGATTTGTAGTCATGTTTTTAGTTATTATCTTCGTTTTCCCTGCATTTATTTTAAATCCAGATACTTGTCCATATTGATTAATTATATCCATTAAACCTACAACCGACTGTAATGGTTGGGTTAAAGTAACAACCAAGTCATCTGCAAATGCTCGTAATCTGTAATCATACTGCCTAATTTTAATTCCATTTATTTTATCCGACCCACGTATTTTACTCAACAAAAATTCCAAAGTCAAAATAAATAATAATGGAGACAAGGGACATCCTTGTCTTGTTCCTTTTTCTATATTAAAAGTATCTGTTAAACTACCATTAATTATTATTTGCGCTGTTTGTTTCTGATATATTGCCTTAATAGATTGTGTAAAATATTCTCCAAACTGCATCTTTTCTATTATTTTCAATAAGAAATGCCAATTCAATTGATCGAATGCTTTCTCCGCATCAAGAAATATTAGCACCGCAGGGATTTGGTTGTTCTTCCCCAAATACTCTAATAGGTTAACAACTTGCCTTACATTACTCTTCATTTGTCTATCATTTATAAAACCAGTTTGATCATTATGAATCATTTGTTGCATGACTGTCATTAACCTATTTGCTAGTATTTTAGCAAAAATCTTGTAATCTGTATTTAAAAGTGATATAGCCCTATAATTTTTTGGCTGGGTGTGGTCTTGCTCCTCCTTTGGAATCAGAGAAATAAAAGCTGTCCTCCAGGATGGGGGTACATCTCCTCCAGATTGTATATTAGTAAATAATTCCTTAAGTGATCCCACCATTTCTAACTGCAAATGTTTATAATAAGCGGCTGTCAAACCATCTGTCCCAGGGGCTTTACCCACTTTCAATTGCTTAATTGCAAACATAATTTCCTCAGAGATTATCGGTTGATTTAAACCCTCCCTTTGCTTTTTTGTAATTATAGGAATATTCTCTTTCTATAAATATCTATCTATATACTTTGAATTTTATCACTAGCATACAACCTCGTATAAAATTCTAAAAATGCTTTTTTAATCATATTTTGCTGATAAACCTCTTTACCTTTATATTCTATTTTCTCTATAGTCCGTGACTTTTATTTTTTCCTTAACAGATATGCTAACTATCTCCCTGGTTTGTTAGCATTGCAAAAAGTATTGTGTTTAGCATATTGCAAGTTAATTGCAACCTGATCTACCATTAACATATTAAATTGCCCTTGCAGTAAGTTAATTGCCTCTTTTATTTTCTTGTCTGCTGGGTTCAATATCAAAGCTTGTTCTTTTTTTTCTTTTTTCTTTTTTTTTTTTTTGATTTCCTCTTCTAAGTCCTTCCTTTTTTTTTCCTGTTTATGTCTATGTGTATTATTCAAATATATCAATATACCTCTCATATATGCTTTACTTGTGTCCCAAACCATTTCCATAGATGTACCCTATGCATATTCATAATGAAAAATTCTTTCATAAATTTTTTACATTCTTTTACATTTTCCTCATATCTAAACAGATTTTCATTTAACCTCCAGGACCCCTTAAATCCCTTTCCATACTCTAATTCCATCCAAACTGGACTATGATCCGTTAGAACTCTTGGACAGATCTTCGTCTTCTTCACCCTAGAAAAGAGATCATTAGTAATTAATATGAAATCAATCCTAGAGAAAGATTGATGTCTATCAGAAAAGAAAGTAAAATCTTTTTCTTCAGAGTTCCTCTCTCGCCAGATATCTCTCAACTCCATATCATCCATCATTTCAAAAAACGATTTTGGCAATCTGGCACGTGTTGAGTTATTTTGCAAGAGCCCCTTCTTATATTTTTTAGTGTCCAAAACTCCATTCCAATCACCCAATAAAATGCATGATTTATAATCCCATTGTAGTAACTTGGAATGTAAAAGCTTATAAATTTTTTCCTGTTGTTGGTTCGGTGCATATACTCCAATTAAAAGTATTTTTCCCCTTTTATTAAAAGTTCAATTGCTATAAATCTTCCTTGATCATCTGCTTCAATTAGTTTAGCAATTAAGTCTTTTTTTAGGTATATAATTATACCATTCTTCTTCTCAGGAGCAGATGCAACAAAATGTGTACCTAGCCTTGCATTTATTAAATATTTTGGTCTTTCCTTCTAATATGAGTCTCTTGTAGACAGATTACTTCATTTTTAAACTGTTTCAGATAATGAAATATTTTTCTCCTCTTCTGTGGTGAATTTAGGCCATTAACATTCCAAGTCAGAAATCTAGTTGCCATTCTTGGCATCCTGAAGCTTGCGGAGCATCTGCTGGAAATCTCCATGCATTTTGCTTTTTGGCCTTGCTCCTCCCACTGCTTCTGTTTTTGTAGTTTCTTGAGTTGTCATCTGGAGTTGCTGCACTCTTAATTCTTCTTGACGCTTGGCTGCCGCTTGGGTCTGTCTTTGATCCTTGGGTTCTTCTATTTTTTCAAATACCTCCAAAGCTTGAGCTGTAGTCGAAAGTTGTATTAAATCTTCTTGAATAATCAAAGCTCCCCTTTGGGCCTGTACCAATGATTCTTCCTTCTCCCCTTTCTTGCCCCCTCTGCTTCCCTCTTCCTTCTGGCTTCTGGGGACTGTGGGCATCCAGCCTTTAATACATTGGTGTAAAAATCTCTTGCCTTCCACACTGAATTAAGACGATATCTTATTCATGGAAAGAGGAAAATGAGAAGGCAGAATGAAAAAGCAGGAAAACCAAGATTAACATTAGACCAACAATCAAGAGGCAAACAATACCCCAGTCAAGGAATTACCAAGCAAGCTAACAGTAAAGAACAGACCAACCAAGGAACAACCAAGACAATTCCTATGTACAGTGACAGGGCAAGCCGCTAGAATATAAAATGAGAGCAAAGTCCATTCCCTACCAGCACTGATTATGTTACCTAGTTTGAGTAATGAAATATCTGCCAGAAAACAAGTGTTGTGACTCCGACCCCTGAGCCTGTCTTAACAGAGGGAGAGGACTCAGAAGGTGAAGGAGAGGATTTGGCAAGGCCTCCCTCTCCAGGACCCTCCTCTCTGGCAATGCCTCAGGTTTCCTCCGAAGGCCAAGAGATATGCCAGGAGCAAGGCACTTTGGAGCAGCCACAGATAGAGAGGGAGGGGGATGAGTTTTGGCTGGATCCCAGACAGCGTCGGAAGGATAAGCGCACACAGCAGAGAAAGAGGCGTGAGCGGGCCAGAGTTTGAGCTGAGTCACTGGACCACATCCCACAAGGGATTAAAGGGTGTGTGTCGGCTATTCAGGCCTTGTGACAGACAAATTGAAAAGCTTGGAAGTCATATCGTGTTTTTAGAACCGTGTTAGAATCTCTTTTTGGATTTCTTCGGACTGGACTTTGACAATTTTTTGCTTTGTGGAATTAATTTGGTATATCGGACTGAGGAGAAAAAACCTCCCTTAGTGAGTAAAATCTCTTGGCAGGCAGTTCATGGTTTGCTGCCAAGACTGTTATCTTAAAGGAATTCCTGACTGTTTGATTCATTAATTTCTGGCTGTCTGTTTGTGTGTGTGCATGCGACGGGGACATAACATCAACCAAGCTCAGAGAGCACGAAGGACCCTGCAGGAAAACATCTGGTACATTTGCAGTGGTAATAAATCCCCCCCTTGACATATGCCAGCTGCATTCATTTCCAAGCCTATTAGATGCCCATCCATCATCTATGCCAATCACTTTAAATGTCCTTGTAAGAAAACTTTCACAGGAAGCTGAATGTGGTCTTAGAGAAAAGAATCAGTCACAAACATGTGGCCCAATAAACCAGATTGTTTATATGCACTGAACCAGTAGTGTGTTGCCCCCGGTTCAGACGGATAGTAAAACCGGTGGGAGGCTCTGCCCACTGACCCGGACATCATCAAAGTTGATCTGTGCATGCACAGAAGAGCGCGTGTGGGCATGATGCAAACCGGTAGTAAAGGTAAGTAGAACCCACCCCTGCACTGAATGTATCTCAAAAATTGTACAGATAACATACAAAGCTATTAGAAAGGAATAAATAATAATAATCCCAGTGGTCTTCCGGGTGCGATTCAAGGTGTTGGTTACCACCTTTAAAGCGCTCCATGGCATAGGACCCGGGTACCTTCGAGACCGTCTTCTGCCACCAATAGCCTCCCACCGACCAGTTTGCTCCCACAGAGAGGGTCTCCTCAGGGTGCCATCAGCCAAGTTATGTCGGCTGGCGACACCCAGGGGGAGGGCCTTCTCTGTAGGAGCCCCAGCCCTGTGGAATGAACTGCCCCCGGAAATACGTAAGATCTCCGACCTCCGGGTGTTTCGTTGCGCATTGAAGACCCTGTTGTTCCGCCAGGCTGGGCTATCAACGTAATATTTTAATTGGGGTATTTTAAATTTTTGGGATTTTAATCCGGCCAAATTTATTTAATTATTTTAATTTTTAATCATTGTTGTGTCTTGTGTTTTTAAATTGGCTGTACACCGCCCTGAGTCCTTCGGGAGAAGGGCGGTATAGAAATAAAATTATTTATTTATTTATTTGTTTTATTTAATAAGTCACCGAGATAGGATTATCACAAACATTTCAACATCATGCTGCAATTTCCATTGGATATGCCTTTTTCTTCACCTTGCCTTTGCAATATAGTAGGCCAAAAGTAAATAAGCTGTGAGCCTTTTCTAAGGGCTACCCAACAAGTTGCCAATGCTTTGTTGGTGTACACAAAATTATTTGCATGCCTAATAAATAACATTATATTGTATTTTAAAGCAGTTTGGTTGAATTTAGGTGAGGTAGGTTTTAGCAATGGAGGTAATCATAAACAATCAGTCATCTCTTCAGATGGAAGAAGCTACTTGGATAAGCAGTAAAATGTTTTGAATGTTTTGAATCAACAAGAAAAGTAGTTGAGTTGTCATGGCTCAACTTACAAATAACTCTACCTAGATGATTGAGAATCTTCACTGAAAGCATCTTCACACTTTTATTTGTCAAGTGAGTTCTGTTAAAGTATAGACTTGATTTTGAATTAAGAAACAGGCAATAATAATGTCTAATTTTCCAAAGATTCTGAGCCATTGATAACGTTCCCTTTCCCTCTCAATATAACATGTCAGTGGTTAGCAGTTGGTATAATGTTGCATAGGCAGCATTTCAAGCCTATTATGATGCAAAGGGAGAGTGCTTAGAATGAATTATAGCAATTATATGTGTCCTTAGGAACACAGGATCCCATTTCTGGAAGATCCATTGCATTAGATCTCAGTCCTGAGGTTCTGTAAGTGCGCTAGTTATTTATATCCATTGAAATGCATTGTATGTATACCTTACCTACTTATCAAAATTATTCTGAAATAATTCTCCCCCCAATTTACAAGACATGAGCATCAAGCTACTTTGGAAACATTAATTTTCACATTTGTATTTCCCAAGAGGTGAAGTTTTTTCTTTTCATTGGTATTTTGATCACTAAGGCTACAAGACTATCAACTAAGCTGGGATTTAGTGGGAATTAATTTTGAATAGGTATGTATAGGATGATATTCTTGATCTAAATATAATTGCAAAGAGTGTTTTAAAATAATACATTGCATTCTGATTATCATGATATATCTGCCCCAAAGTACAAAGTTATTTACTCTGTTTTAATGAAGAACATTATCTGCTCAGGGATCACAGTGTTCTGTGTTTGTGCAACTAAATTACAGTGATTATTTTTTCAAATGAGAACTAATCAAATTCCAAACTGTTCTAATAGATATGAAAGCTCAAATTCTTTCCTGAGCACATCTGCTTCTCATCCTAAAATATTGTGTTATTATGAGATATACTAATCAGCTCAACTTCACCTTGTTGTGGTCCGCCAGCAGCCTGCGGAGCTAGCAGCAGAGTCAGACAGTTAGGAGGCTGGGGAGGAACATGGACCAATCCTGGAGTCTGGGAAAGGCTCGGACGAGGGCTCTGTGTCAGAGGAAGAGATGGGGCCAGGGCCATCTGGGAGTTATGTGCAGACTCCAGAGCCTCCAGAGTCAGACATCAGAGAGGCAGAGGAACAGGGGGGGCCTGTTCCTAGTGCGCGCATGTGCAGAGCTGCCAGAAGGCAAGAACAGTTAAAACAAAAGGGACGACTCGGGAGTAAGGTTTGGAGATGATTGGCCCCTCCCATAAGACATAAAGGAAGAGCAAAGGCACGTGGGCCTTTACAGGAAGCAACGTTGTGGATGGTGTCGGTTTGTACTTTGAAGCTCTGTTTTTGACTCTGTGTTTCCGTGTGACCTTGCCAAGATAATTGCCAATTAGGTCTTTGGCACCTTTATCTTCTTTATCAAAGAAGATAAAGATATCTTCTTTATCAAAGAAGATAAAGGTGGGTGTTTACCAGCCTTATCTGAAGGACTGTGGAAGACATCTGTTGGACTATTTATAAACTCTTGGTGATTCAGCATGTGCTGTGAATGAAAGGAATTCACAGCCATTAAAATAAAAAAAAGAGGGGTTTTGGGACTAATTGTGTGCTATTTACTATATCAGGAAGCCTAGGTCAGAACACACCTTAACTTTGGACTTTCAACAAATGAATTAAAGAATAATTTTGTGGCTAGCTTGCACAATGGCTAATTTAAAGACCTTTATTTTGGATTTTGTTTTTGCATTTATAGAAGTGTTTGAAAAATTGCTTGTACAAAACATGACACTAGTGTCATCTGAGCTCAGATCTTATTTGATAGTAGGTTCTTAAAATAAGAATAAAGGCTTGTTTTAAAAATTAGACATGCTACTATCTCCCTCTTGACAAATGGTTATCTCCAGTGGTGGGTTGCTACCGGTTTGCACCGGATTGGGTGAACCGGTAGCGGCGGTGGCGGGAGGCTCCGCCCATCAGCCCGGACGCTTCTGCGCATGTGCAGAAGCGCTGCGTGTGCAAGCAAGCAAAACGGAAGCAACGGGATTTGGAACTGCCCCTGGTTCTCTCCAGTTTTTACTTGAACAGATCTAGCAAAGAGGAACCTAGTTAGCTAATTGGTTCTACTACTGAACTGCTCCTACTGCTAGGAAGGTGGGAGGAGGCCTTGCGGGGCTTTCCCAACATTCAGTTAGAACCTTCCTTTCTTTACCTTAAATCCATTATTTCTGTTCCTGTCTCAGATGTTCAACTGCATGTTTTTATGTGACATCCTTTTAGATTTTTGGAGAGTGTTATCCCATCTTTTGCTAGTCTTCTCCAGGCTAAGCATATCAGAACCTCCCATTACTCCTTATCGGACTTGGTTTCTAGGTCTGATCAGCCATATTCCACTTCTCAGATCATGCTCCAATTCCCTTAAAACTTCTGGTACCATATTTCAAATGGGTTCAAATCATTACAGAATAAAGCACAATCACCTGCTATAATTTACTAACTATACTTCAGATTATGCATTCTATAAATTTATAGAATGCAGTTATGCATACTTATTATTCATATTTACTTTGTAATTAACACCTCTTCCAAGTTTTCCCCCCACAAGTATTACTATTATGCCAGATAATATTCCATTCTTTACTTGAGTACTGATTTCTGTTTCCTAAGTGAAAAAGTGGAATTTATTAAACTTCACATTGTTATTTCCAGTAACCTATCATGATAATTCCAAATTTTCTTTTTCTTGATTATTAGCTGTCCAATCCAATTTTGTATCAGCTGCAAAATAAGTCTTTTCTTCTCCCATCCAAAATATTAACCAAAATGTTCTAGGTATAGGTTTTAGGACTTAACTTTGTACAATCCCTTTTGATGTTTCTCTTCAATTTGATGAGGAATTAGTAATGAACTCTTTTTGAGCATGATTGAATATCCATTTAATTATGCCATCCGGCCTACAGTTTTTTGGCTTACTAACCAGAATGTCATGGAGTCTTCTGATGAATGTTTTACTAAAATCAATGTACTATTTCCACAATCTACTAATGAAGCGAACACTATAAAAATTAAATTAATATGATAAAACTTGTTTTTCTTTTGTTTTTCTGTCCTGATTTTTAATAATCCCTGCATTATTAGATCTGTGAACTCTTAGTGTTCACAGATTTGCTCTAGAATCTTAGAAGTATTCAGTGCCAAACTGGCTGGTTGGGAATCCCCCTCCCTCGCCTTAGAAGATAACATTTGTTGTCTATTCATTCTCTGGCACTTCATCTCTTCTCTGGGATTTCTCAAAGATAATAAGCAGAAATTCAGCCAGACTGTTTTCTGAGATGATCTGGCCATGGAGATTTGTAGATATTCTGTATATCTGCATCAAACACAAAGTGAACGTTTCAGCCAGGGCTTCACAACCAAGCAGTAACACATATCTCCTTTCCAGAAAAGAATGAAATAAAATAGGAGTGCTGAATTTCTCATCTTTTGCTATTCTAACTCAACACACACTATGCTGATTCTTCTTTTCTTTGTTTGAACCTATCTGAAGAAATCTCCTCTTTGCTTTTAGCATCTTTCTTTATTGGTCACAAAATATTGATTTGGTCATATAAAAAATAGCTTAAAAATAGCTAATGCCTTCATGTTTTCCTCCACCCTCTAAAAGAGAAAACCATCACCCAGACGTCCTTTGCAGATGTTGCCTTCTCACAGATGTTAGGGTTTTTAACTCCCATTCTCTTACTACTTCTTTAATACAGCACAATGCAATTTGTATTTTAAAAACATCATCTACTTTTCTTCTTGGCTAGTTGGAAAGTAGTATACATTAGCAGCAGTGCTGTTTTATTCCACCCTCCATTAATTTTAACCAGAATGTTCTCATTAAGACCACCAAGTTCATTCCTTTGGATTTCTGTACAGATGTTAGTATTTTTTAACAAACAATGCAACTCTTTCTCTTCCTTTTCTATTGCTTCTCTTCCCTTTGAACAAACTGTATCCTTCAATTTCTGTATTCCAATCATGAAAATCATCCTACCAAGTCTCAATTATTGTCTACAATTATTTTCATGATTGGAAGTTTTAGATTATTGTTTGCTTTCATGTAATAAGAATTCAAGGTCATTTTGTTTACTTCCCATCTGCTTCAGTTTAGTACCGAGACAACAAAGGACCTGATTGTTATGAGTCAATGTTCTTCCTGATCTTTCAATGAGTAATTTAATAGAGTCATTTATACTTGAAGCATTTATCCTTATCTGAAATTCCTACTTCTGAATTTTCACACTCAACCCTGAAGTATTTATAATTTAAAGCTTTCTGGTCAAGTGTAATATTTTGTCCAAACACAAGAGTTATGAAGTTCAGCCTTTTTCTTTCAGAAGTTTATTATTCAGGTAAAACAGATTGTAATTCCAGGAATCAACTGTTTCCCATTAACTCTATTAATGAACCTAGACTTTCCCTGCAGTATTCTTAATTCCATTTCATGTTTTCTTCCATGGATCAAGAAGGATGATGACTATACCACCTGAGCCTCAAGGTTCTTCAGCTTCTTTCCTTGAACTCCAGAGACCAAACAGAGACATTTCTAGCACCATCATTTATCCCCAAATATAGAAGCCAAAAGGATAACCTCTGCAAGCTTTATAAATCTTGACAGCTGTTTCATAAAATCCCTGATTTACACCCCAGTATTGAAAAGCAACAGTCCCACTTGAGAAGAGGGCTCAAGCAGGAAATTAACCTGGACTCACTGAATAAATACAAGGGGGCAAGGTGGTCTGTCCTCTAAAAATGCCTTTGAGCCTTATTTAGTCTTTCCTAGACAAAAGATGCCAGTCTGGGAAGATTCCTGTAACTCTATACATGTGGGTCTAGTTATTTGCACCTTACACGTTAAGAGATAGCACACTTCACAAGTCAATGGGTCCAATCTGACAAATTCATTTCTAATCCTTATAACAGAAAGTTTATATTTCCTATAACTCTTCTCATTAAAGTCTGTGAATACACCTTTTCTCAGTCCCCACTTTGGAAGGATGACTGATGACAAGTATTTGATGGATAAAAAAATCCCACAGCAGACAATTCTGCTTCAGGGTTGAAGCTTCCTGTGGGAAACTTCAGGTGAGGTTTGTTAATTTGTGGTTAGACTTACTAGGGAAATTGGGGGAAAGGATGTACAGTTACATACTCAAAAAGCTGGACAATATTTGATTTTAAGGCTATGCTTGCCAGACAGAGGACATGGCATCCTTTTGCCAGATGTCTAGTAAGTCTACTCAATTTCAGAAACTGAATAGTTTGTTATTCATTTAGCACAGAGTTGAAGCTGATGTAGAAATCCACAAATGTCAATCACCATAAAACAGTAATGGCTCCTCATACACTCATTCCCCCATAGCTACTTTTATTATTATTATTAATGTTCCAGTTTTGAGGCTTTATTGCTCCTGAAGGGCCTACCATGTCAGCAAATGTCATCTAATTCTGTTAAAAAATGAAACATAATATAGGAAGTTATCATCTAAACCTCCAAATCCTTTTTTATTTTTTCGTGGCAGTTGGCAGACCTCACCTGCTCAGCAAGTTCTAATATGCTCACAAATCCAGTTAGGTTAAAAAGGGGCGTTTTTAGATTTTTTCATGACATAAAGAAAGAAGACATGAACTTTCTGGCTTAGGAACCTTGTTTGAAAATCAGCCAGCACTAGAAGTCAACAACTTCCAACACTGCCTGAATTAAACCATTCCTTAACAACCAAATTGAAGATTTGAATTGAAACTTTTTTCTAGTCTATGATCCTGAGGAAAGAAATCAATTCCCTAGACACTTTACTTTCCATGGCATAATGATCAACAACGAGATTAAGCATGAAATTCTATTCCATTCTGTTCCTTTCCCCCTTTGTGACTTCTGGAGCTGAAAGATTCAATAGAGGCTCTCATAAAATAATAGAAAGAGATTTTTCCATGAATTCCTTATTCTCACAACTATCCCTAGCACCACTTTCAGTTCTTTTCCATAAGATTCTTCGGAGTGTAGAAATGAGGAACATTCTCCAATAATGTTGAAGATCACTTCATGTCACTACTGGCTTGTTTATTCTGAGGGCAATACACTCTAACAACAACAACAACAATATGTTTCTCCTCTCCTCTTCTCTCCTCTCCAAAATCTGATATAGATCAACCATTGTTCCATTTATTCTTCTAATTCTGTGTGAAGATAGGAAAAGCTTAGTATAAACTTGAAAGAATAGTATCTATGCCACGCAAAAGAAAGCTACAGCAATCCATTTAAATTGCTATGTGCTAGTTCCCCACTGGGTGGACCTACAGCATATCTAATTGAATTTGCTTTACAATTTATTCATTCACAAATGAAACCCCAAACTATCACAGCTGATACTAGAAAAAGATTTATGTTCTTTTTCCATCCAAAATTCATCAAGAGGAATCAGTAATGGAGCTAAATTCACAGCTTCAGCAATCCAAGCCCATTTCCTGCAAAACACAAGGGAGTTATTTTAATCATGGTCTTTCAAATTAATACAGATACGATGACAAGCCTGAGTGAATTGGGTAACCCTGGTGATGGGGGGGGGGAATCAATGCTGCTTCATGGTATATGTGTCCTTAGCATTTCAGTTTTACAATGTAAGCCAATCTTCCTATCTCTTACAAAATCATTTCAATGCTTTTTTAAAAAAAGTATATATCTTCCAATCTTCCTCCATTCAAGATTTTTTTTCTCATATGATTTGAATTCAAGACATATTATTTTTTATTTAGACATGGCTAGATAAATATATTTTTATTTATTTTCCTTTTTCCTAAGATACCCCCCAATTCACAAAGAGCCAGAAAGAACAGTAATATCTTCTATCCATCCTATAAAATCTCTTACTTTACTACTGTGGTCCATACACATTAACAATTATGCTAAACTTACTTCCTACATAACTAAAAGAGAAAGAAAGATAGATACAAGAATTACCATTGCACAGCATCTTGAAAGTAAGCTGAATTTCAAATCCTGCAGCTCCTGATAGAAGTTAATGGAAAAGTCTTTGAATGTTAGTTCAAATTAGTGAAGGGGCTATCGGCATACCAACCCCTGCGAAAGTACTTTGTTTCAAACTGCCCTTTTGACATCACAGCAGGAGGGCGTTTGTGAATGAAGATAGAAAATTAAGTTCTTTTCAGAGCATCTTCAGTGTTGGGAAATTCCTCATTCGATTGATGGACTGATGAGCAGTGAGATTTGCCAAGAAAATATAATAAAACCCTCATGTCTTTGCAAAATCTGTAGACTGAAATGATCCATAGACTGAAATGACTGAAATAGCACTTGAAGAAGACAAAATATATTTTTCTGTCTATTGGTCTATGTGAATCAGACTTACTCAGTCAATTTTTGTAATTCAAGATTTGAAGTACATAATAATTCAATTTGTTATCCAGATTAGAAAAAAAGTTTGCCTATTACAGTGATGGACAACCTTCTGAGTTCAGCATGTCAAAAATTTGGAAATTGCCTCACTTGACTGCTGGTGTGTCACCCCATCCCCAAGGAAAAGAGAAGCAATGCTTTACATATTAATTTTTTTTAAAGTACAGACCAATTAAGACAGCTCTGTGTCACATGAGGCCTTCATTCTTGAAGCGGCTTTGGAGAATGATTTTCTGCAGCCTTTGCAGCCTCTGAAAACCATACAAAACTATACCCTGCTCTTGTGCGATCTTCAGAGGGTCCAGAGAGCGCTTTGCTTTGCTTTGCTTTGCTTTGCTTTGCTTTGCTTTGCTTTGCTTTGCTTTGCTTTGCTTTGCTTTGCTTTGCTTTGCTTTGCTGATTTGATTTGAGCCCATCTCTCCATGAGCTGCCCATTCTTGAGAGGCCTTCACAGTTTCTGAAAATTGGGCAACAACGGGATGCACTTTTAAAATATAGTTGTCAGGTATTGATGAATGTTGACTTGTCAACAAGAGCAGAGGGCTAGTACTAGTAGCACCAGAAAGAGTGAAGCGACTGGGTCAAAGCCGAAATGATGCTCAGCTGTGGATGCATCTAGTGGTGAAAGGAAAGTCTGATGCTGGAATGTAAGATCCATGAATCAAGGCAAGCTGGACGTGGTCAAACAAGAGATGAAAAGACTGAACATCAGCATCTTAGGAATCAGCGAACTAAAATGGACAGGAATGGATGAATTTAATTCAGATGACCATCAGGTATACTACTGCAGGCAAGAATCCCTCAGAAGAAATGGAATGGCCTTCATCTATATAAATAAAAATGTAAATGTCCGTTTGTACATAACCGCACATCTCCGAAAGTTCTTCACCGATTGCTTTCAAATTTTGACACAACGTTGCATTTGACCACGGGCGTGTTTTTATATAACTATATTATATACATGTCATACCTGTGACAGGTAAAAACATGAAAAACATTGGAAAACATTGAAAGACATTGACAAACATTGAAAAACAGTGCCATCTGCTGGACGTAAAACCAACATGGCAGCCTCCCAGCCCTGATTACGCTCAACAGATTTCTGCTCCTTATATTTAGACTCTCCATATTGCTTCCAAGAAACTGCGCATTTGGATGGCAGAGACACCCGAGGACCATATCCTGCCACCAGGCTCGGCAGGTAGGCAGCCGGCTCCCTGCCAGGAAGCCCTCGCAGCCAGCACTTCTAGGGCTGGGCGGGGCCTGCCCGAGCCTGGCTCTGACCTCCCCCTCCCCCGGCCACCCCGCAAACTAGCCTCGCCTGCCGCTGCTGCCCATCCCCCTCGCCAGCCGCTCTCGGGGCTCCCTCCAAAGAACACCTGGCAATGAGACTGCCTGGGTCCGCCGAGAGGGAACCCTCTGTCCCTCACCTGGCCTGAATTGCACCTGGCCCAGCGCTACCATGGGCCCCGAGGTCAGAAAGACCAGCCGCTAACCGGTGCTATGCGAATCTGGTCGGTGAGCAGGAGATGGAGGCAACTGGAGCCTCAGGGTCGCCTTTGACCAGCGCCACCTTTGATTCCCAGGTGGGCGCTCTGGCAGTTCATAGAGCCTACACGAAAATTTCACCCTCTGGCAGAAAAGGGGCTCTGGGGAGGCTTCGGGGGGCAGAAACGGGCAGGAGGGAGGATGGCCAGCCCTCCTTCTTTTTGCCTGGAAGAGCGGGGGATTTAATCATTCCCCTGCCCTTGGCAGGCGGGGGAGGAGAACTGCGCAGCAGGGATCCAGTGGGGTGTGCGTGGCTCCTGGCTTTGCCGCTTTCTTCCTTCAGGCGGGAAGCCCCAAACCAGCCTCGAACCTCTGCCACACCCCCTCCCTCCCTTCCCTTCCCTGCTATGCATCTCCCTGTCGAGTCCCCAGAGAACATCTGTGTAGGGAGGACGGAGGGGGCTCCCGAGTATCTGCTGTGGTGCGGAGAGCTGCGAAGGCCTGGCCTGAAAAGGTAAGGGCGATGGCGGGGGATGCAGAAGAGGCCAGTCCAGAGACAGAGGTAAACAGAGAGAGAGGGAGAGAGAGACATAGAGAAATACAGAGAGATGGGGGGGAGACAGAGACACATACAGAGATAGAGAGAGAGAGGGTGGGAGAGAGAGAGACAGAGAGAGATACAGAGAGCGGGGGGAGAGAGACATAGAGATACAGAGAGAGGGGGAGAGAGAGACACATAGAGATACAGAGGGGGGAGAGAGAGACACATAGAGAGATACAGAGGGGGGAGAGAGAGACATAGAGAGATACAGAGGGGGGAGAGAGAGGTATATAGAGATACAGAGAGAGGGGGAGAGAGAGACACATAGAGAGATACAGAGGGGGAGAGAGAGATACAGACGGGGAGAGAGAGAGAGAGAGAGAGAGAGATACACAGAGAGAGGGGGAGACAGAGAGGGAGGATTTTGTGGTTCCCATTGTTTTTTAGCAACTGGTTCTCTGCCCTAATCACCAACTGGGTAAGCGTGGCTCGGAGGCTGTCATGTGACTGATGAAAGTGAGTGACGTCGAGTTGGCCACGCCCACCAAATGTTCGTGGAGAGTTTGGAACTTCAGCCTCGCTCTTTTAGCCCAGCGGAAGCACCAGACCTGGCCACAGCAATGTGTGGCCGGGTACAGCTAGTAGTCAATAAAAGAGTAGGAAAAGCAGTACGGATACAATCCCTAAAATGACACAATGATCTCAGTTCGAATCCAAGGCAAACCATTCAATATCACAGTAGTCCAAGTCTATGCCCCAACCACTGATACTGAAGAGGATGAAATTGACCAGTTCTATGAATTCTACAACATCTTATAGAATTAACAACAAAAAATGATGTCCTTATCATCGTCGGGGATTGGAATACTAAAGTAGGAAGCCAAAAGATAACTGGAATAACAGGTAAGTTTGGCCTTTGAGTACAAAATGAAACAGGGCACAGGCTGGTAGAATTTTGTCAAGAGAATATGATGGTCATGGCAAGGTCATAGCAAACACTCTTTTTCAACAACCCAAGAGACAACTCTACACATAGACATCACCAGACAGTCAACACAGAAATCAGATTGACTATATGCTCTACAGCTAAAGATGGAGAAGCTCTATATAGTCAGTAAAAACAGGAGCTGACTGTGGCTCAGATCATGAGCTTCTCATTGCAAAAATTAGGCTTAAATTGAGGAAAGTAGAGAAAAACACTAGGCCACTCAGGTATGAACTAAATCATATCCCTGATGAATATACAATAGAGGTGACAAATAGATTTATGGAATTAGATCTGAACTTAAATGGACTCCGGGGGATGGTAGAGGACAGGAAGGCCTAGAGGAACATTGTCCATGGGGTCGCAATAGGCTGGACATGACTTTGCAACTCACAACAACAACAACAAGCCTCACAAAGATTCAGCCAGATATTTTCAAGGGTTTTACCACAATGCAACATTCTCTTGTGTACTTCTTTTAAGGCAAATGAGAAGGCTGCTTCTCCCACTGATAAAAGGGATGTCAGTTCTCAAAAGCTTAATAACTTCTTTGCTACAGAACAAAGGTTCAGCACACTCCAGAACCACTTGAGGCCTACTAAACCTGGTTAAATGAGAAGACCATTTATTTAAAAGCTTGGTCCTGGTAAACGGGGATCCCCTGTTCTGCTGCAGCAAAGGAGGAGGGACTGCTCTATTCAAGAACAAGAAGAAGCAGTTTAACAGCCTACCTCTGGTGAAATGCTTTTTTTTTTAAAGGAAAAGGGTGGAGATCCCAGGAATAGATTTGGTAAGCTATATTATGTGTTTGCAACACTCCCTGCTATAAACTCTGAATTGGTTTTGTGACCTTTGTAGTTTGCTAGTATTTAGCAGAAGAAGAAAGGCAGGCTGACACAATAAGATCTATAAGAAGCTGGCACATTACACACACATACACACCCATTTCACTTAATCCAAGTTTAAATATTTGGATCAGTGTCTCAAATTTAGTCTGGCATATATTCATTCATTGTGAAGAAGTTTAAATCTGCCCCAGCTATATAGAATTTAAAAGTATGATATCACCTATAGTAAGAATAAATATACCGGGCTGGTCAGCTTTGAGTGCCCTTTGTAGCCAGCTGAATTCCCATTATGTTTTCAGAATTATTAAAGAAGTAAAACATCCTACTAGACAGTGGTGGGTTGCTACCGGTTCGCCCAGGATTGGGTGAACCGGTAATGGCGGTGGCGGCAGGCTCTGCTCACCCACCTCGATGTCTCTGTGCATGTGCAGAAGCATCGCGCATGTGCGCAAGCGCACGCGCGCGAGTGCACGCGCGCCCATGAGCGAACTAGTAGTGATGGGACTAGAAACCCACCGCTGCCACTAGATTAAAAGAAAGGAAGGAAGAATTTGTCAGATGTAAATGCCTTATTCTCCAATGTGTAAATAGTGTACAGACAGGGTATCAGGGGTTAACTTATTCTTCACTTCTTAATGTATTCATAATTCACCACTCCCACATATAGCTCCACCCATTGTATATATAAGGAGCTACCTACACCATTTCCCTTGCTTCTATCTGTGAATATTCAGTGAATATAGAATGCCTAATGTAAATAAAAGAATATATAGTTAAATCTTTAACTCTTGTTGATCTTATTGAGTCTGATCCTGAAAATATTGCAACAAACTGGTAGCAGAGGATGGTTAATTGACTCAATAAAAAAAAGCTTTAAAATATCTAAGAAAGATAGGCCCAACACCAGGGCCTACAGCAAAGAAATGGAAACGGAACAAGAAATAATCAACGAATCCACGAATGCAATTTCGAGAGAATCTGAAGAATACACCACTGAAGACGAAGAAATAATTGATGACCAGGAGGAAATCGAAATAGAAAATAACGAACTCAGGTCAGAGATATTAAAACTATTAAAAAGCCAGAAGAATGATGAAAGCCTCATCGCGAACCTCCAAGATATGCTGAAGAACAGCGGAGCAGCGAGAGAGAAAAACATCACCAATGAAAAACCCAAAGATCCAAAAATAGTGAGTAATATGACTGCGGAGAAAATCATTACAAAGAAGAAAAACGATGATCCCGCGCAAAAATTTGAATGGCGGCCATCTTGGTTTCAACCGGCCTCCAAGATGAACGAAGCAGAGCCAATCAGCAAGCTCAATTCAAAATTTCTGGCGCGAAAAATATTATCAGACAACGAAAACGAAAAGGAAGATTCAAACACCTCAGAAGAATCAGAACCAGAAAGCGAGGAAGATCCAACAAAACACCAAATAAAATCAGCGATGAAAACGCTCTTTGCTGCATTTGGGCCAAAACTGAAAATTACTAAAAAGACACCAAAAAAGCGAACGAGCAAGCCAATGCCTCAAGACCTGCCCGCTCCCATCCTGACTACTAGAGCGCTGACGCCGGAACCCAGAGAGCCCTGCCGATACCGCCCTACGCCGCAGACCGAAGCAAGCACCAACGCTCTCAATAGAAGAGGAAGAACAGCCACCATCGCCAGAACCCCCAAAGTCGAACCAGAGACCGACTCATCTGAAGAAGAGCAGAGCGAGCAAGCCGCAATGAGGAGAACCTTCCACGACGACGCCGAAGAAGAAATGAGCAACGCGCATGCGCGAAACTACGCTGACGATCCGGGAAGACATGAACAGGAGAGAAGATCATGCAGACTCGTAGCGAGCATCCCCACGCCGTTTTGCAATTTTCTGCATTTACGAGACCACGGACTACCTCAGGTTGTAAGTAATGGACCCAATAATGTCGGAAATTTACCCAGTGACTTCCCAAAACTAAGGGTTGATGGCATTAATTTACAAGAATGGTATCAACAGCTCCAGGTTGTCTTTATGAAGGAAAACTTACTGTTTTTTATCACTAGTCCCCCAAAAAGACCTTGGACACTAAAAATAGATTGTTTACACCATAGAGCTTTTTTCTTAATAATATCTAGTGTGTCTCCTGCAATGTATCACAGCATTAAGCCAAATTTGACTGTTTCAGAAATTATTCAATGCATGTTTAATTTGTTTCACAGTGACAGTGTAGCCACCACCACAAGGATATCTAAAGACTTCTTTTCATCTAGGATAAAACCAGGGGTTTCCATAAGTGAACATTTAATATCTTTGAACAAAATAAGAGCTGAACTGCATTTGAGGGGGGAGGTGATTTCAGACCAAACAATGAAAAGTGTCATTATCAACTCACTTGATCCATCATGGGACAATTTTATGTCACATTTAGACACAATCAATCTAGGGTATTTATCCATAGAAAGTCTATCTAACAAATTGATAACAGAAGATAATTCTAGAAGGAATCGTTCTAACAATCACACAGAACATAAACCATATAGGAAAGTAGCTTTCCAAGAAAAATATAGTGGAACATTTAAATGTCATAATTGTGGATCCAGGGAACACAATAGAAGAGATTGCCCAAAATTCTTAAAAGAAAGATATAGAACAGAATACAGAAACAAATACGATTATAGACAGCCTTCCATAGAAAGGCATAGATATAGGAGCCCACCAAATCACAGAGAGAATAGAGGGGGCAGAGACAATTCAAAGGATAGAAAGTCTGGTTCACTGAATGGATTAAATAAACAAGACAACACTAACACACAACAAAGTGAGAATAATAATTGGCTTATTGATTCTGGAGCAACTAATCACACCACTAATAACAAAAGTATATTGTCTTCATTCGCAGAAGATAAATTTGTAATTAAGGTAGCTAACCAAGAAAAGGTTCAAGTATTAGGTAGAGGAAATGTAACCTTGCCTGGTTTAGGAAAAATAGAGGGGGTATTACTAATACCTGAAATACCTCATAACATATTAAGTGCCATAAAACTAAGCAGAGATTCTGACATTAACATTGTCTTTTCAAAAGGAAAGGCAACTTTGGAAAAGAATAAAATAAATGTAGGCACTGTGGTGACTAAAGGAGGACTACCTTACCTAATAACAAAAGAAAAATGGTTACATAACATTGATTCAAATATGGAAGATTGTATTGAAATAGATGATGAGAATGTTAGCAACAGTGACAATGATGAATGTAAAATATCTCATGATCACACAGATGCACACAACGATAAGAAGCCAAAGATAGGCAAACCAATTCATGATGAGTGTGCTCACATATTGCATAGGAAGTTAGGACATGCCAGTTTTCCTGTAGTGCAAAAAATGACTGAACACGCAGAAGGTGTTAAAATAAAAAAATGTGAAAATTATCTGGAATGCTCAGTATGTAAATCTACAAAACTAAAAACTAATCCCAGGCCAAAAAAATCTACCAGATCAACTAACAAAATTTTTGATTTAGTACACATGGACTTAGTTGGTCCATTAACCCCATCAATCACTTATAGGAAACGTTACTTCCTGACAATAGTGGATGATTATAGCCGCTATGGATTTGTTTACACATTAAAACACAAAGATGAAACATTTCAAAAATTTAAAGAATTTTACAAACGCATAGAAACACAACACAACATCAAAATAAAACAAATTATGACAGACAGAGGATGCGAATTCATGTCTAAAGAATTCTCACAATGGTTAAAAGACAAAGGAATGTTACATTACACATCTAGTCCATTTTCTCCGTTCCAAAACGGGATTGCAGAGAGAAAAAATTCCACATTACAAACCATGATTAAATGCACATTGGAAGATGCTGGCTTAAGCAAACAATTCTGGTCAGAAGCCTTACATTATTCAAATTACACACAAAATAGAACATGGTCCAGCATTATAAATAAGACACCATATGAAGTGATGTATAATAGAAAACCAAAATTAGCACACATGCATATATTTGGAGTCACAGCAGACGTACACATACCTAAACAATTAAGAAGAAAGGGAGAAAATGTGTCCAGGAGACTCAGATTCATGGGATATGAGACTGGCACTAAAGGATACAGATTCATTGATAGTAACAACAAATTTATAGTCTCCAGAACAGCTGTGTTCCATGAACAAGCTAACTGGTCTAAATTACATCTTAATGAGATATTCCCAAATAAACATGAAGATACAAAATTTCATGAGAAAGGGACCATAGAAAAACAAAATATCAACAAATATAAAAACAAAACCAAAACTTGGACAAATAGCCAACTCAAAATAAAGACAGACACACTAACAAAAAAGGAAGCAAGATATTTGCATGATAACGATAGTAAACCCGAGAAAATCATTAGAAACACCAGAAATCAAATGCCAAATAAATACAAAGATTATGTAATGCACATGAATGGTGAACCAACAACACCCAATACATACGAGGAAGTGTTAAAACTTCCTCACGAAGAAAAAGAAAAATGGGAATTAGCAATGAAGAAAGAGATGGAAAGTTTACAAGGACTAAATGTATTTACACCTGCATCTGCACCTAAGGATAAGACAATTATTGGTACCAGATGGATATATAAAATTAAGAATTTAGAGGGAGGAAATACTCTATACAAAGCTAGATTGGTTGCACAGGGTTATGCACAGAAATATCCAGAGGACTATACTGACACGTATTCCCCCACTGTAAGAACAGAGAGTGTCAAAACAGCTCTAGTGGTAGCTTCAGCACTCAATCTAGATGTATTCCAATATGACATACAGACTGCGTACCTACACGCAAAATTAGATAAAGAAATATACGTGAGAGCACCTCATAGTCCATACACAAACAGAAATGAGACTTGGTTGTTAAACAAGAGTTTATACGGGCTAAAACAATCTGGTAAATGGTGGTATGATTGTTTAGTAAAAGTACTTAAGACCATGGACTTCAACGCTACCACTGCTGATAATTGTTTCTTTGTCAAGAGGGGTGATGATTACATTGAATTTGTATTGATTTATGTGGATGACATTTTATACATAGGAAAACATAAAGAAAGAAGAGAAACTTTTGTAACTAAACTAAATGAACATTTCTCATTGAAATCTTTAGGCAAGGTAAACAAATACCTTGGTGTCCAAATTAATAAGACAAAAAGGGGATTCAAACTTACCCAGAGAGATAAGATCATAGATCTTTTAAATAAATGCAACTTAAACAATGCCAAACCTTGTGATACCCCTATGCAAACTGACTTTCTAAGGAATTCTGATGAATCTTCTCCCGAGTTCAAGGACAATACATTCTATAGATCAATCATAGGTTCACTCCTTTACATATCTAATTGGACTAGACCGGACATCGCTTTACCACTCAATTTATTATCTAGGCATGTCAGCAAACCAACAATGTACCACTGGGAAGCTGTTAAAAGAATTTTAAGATATTTAAAAAGTACACTAGACTTTTGTTTAATGTTAGAACCTAATGATATTAAAGAACCAAAGCTTACGTGTTATGCAGATGCAGATTGGGCTGGAGACACCTCATGCAGAAAAAGCACATCTGGTTATGTATTTCTCTTAAATGACTGTCCAGTTTACTGGTACACTGGTAAACAAGAACTAGTGGCTACTTCAACAACAGAAGCGGAATATGTTTGTTTATCCAAGGCCGCAAATAATCTTGTATGGTTTAATGATTTAATTTCAGATGTCTGGAAAAAACCTGCTCTGCCTTTTGTTATGCATGAAGACAATAAAGCAGCCATTGAAATATCTAGATCTGATGCCATTGGACAAAGGTCCAGACATATAGATATAAAATTTAAACATGTGAGACAATTATCTCAGGATGGATTTATTAAAGCAGTGCATTGCGACACTTCAGAACAATTAGCTGATATATTAACGAAGCCTTTACCTTCTAAACAGCATAAATACTTAACCTCTAAGTTGTATGTTTTGTATTGTCCTGAATCTGAATGTAACTGGTGTTGTATAACGAATCGGCATTTAGAGGGGGATTTGTCAGATGTAAATGCCTTATTCTCCAATGTGTAAATAGTGTACAGACAGGGTATCAGGGGTTAACTTATTCTTCACTTCTTAATGTATTCATAATTCACCACTCCCACATATAGCTCCACCCATTGTATATATAAGGAGCTACCTACACCATTTCCCTTGCTTCTATCTGTGAATATTCAGTGAATATAGAATGCCTAATGTAAATAAAAGAATATATAGTTAAATCTTTAACTCTTGTTGATCTTATTGAGTCTGATCCTGAAAATATTGCAACAGAATTAAATTAAGTCACCTGGTTGGCAATGTTCAAGACACTAAGAGCTGAAAAAGTAAATAAAGCAGAAAGCAATTTTTAACTAACCCAACTTTAAAATATATGGATTTCAATTCCCAGAATTCTCCCAAGATCTATGATCTCCTTGCCATTGAGTTCTCCTATTCATGCTGATGAAATACTAGGAATTGAAGTTCACCCATTTTAAAATTGCTAAGGTTGAGAGCGAACCTTATTAAGGCCCAGGACCCTAAACATAAACCTATTTTCTTGTAGATAATGGTGCATTTGCAGCCTGATCTCTACTTCATACAATTTGGAAAAGTTGTTGTTAGGTTTTTAGCTAAATGTCTATGGAGATTCTCAAGTCATCCAAGTCATGGTTGTCCCAAAGGTGCTTTTTCAAGAGGCAACTGGACTTTCTTGTTATTCTTTGAAGATTTTTCACAGAGCTTCTTCAGCTCTGACAGGATAGTGGACAATGGAAAGATTTATGCTCCTTGCAGACATCTATGCATAAATCCTTCCATTCCCCACTATGCTGTCAGAGATGAAGAAGCTTCTTGGATGAGAAGCAAAACGTCTTCGAATAACAAGAAAGTCCAGTGCCTCTTGAAAAAGCACCTTTGGGATTGTTGCTAGGTTATGTGTCTGTCTATTCACCCAATGGAGATTAAAACCTGTCCTAGGCCAATGTCATAAACCCAGGAGTGTCAACTATGGGATCAGTAACTTCTGAGTACAGTAGGTGGCTTTGTGTGATTTCTCAGAAGCTCTGATTCTGAGGAATCAGAAGCACCAGGCAGGTCTCTTTCAAGCTTTCTGAAAATGATCCAGAAAGATGTTGAATGACAAATGTCAGTGTGATGTAAACTAAACACAAAGAGCTGCAGCTTGCTGACTACGTATATTCTTTGTAAGAATTGCAGGGTTAAATTCTGGGTCAGATTTCTTGACAGGGGGCACGTTTTTGTGAAGCAGACAGTCTGGCACAAAAAAATGAATAATCTTACTCTCAGAGTTGAGAGGCTATCCCAATGAACAGACAGTCAGCAGATGTAGGTATAGAAAGTGTTATTTTCTGAGTTGAGAATCTGTGTCAGGCAGGCAGCAAACAGGGCCAGTGGAATTGGCAGAAATGAGTGGTTGTCACCAAAAAAGAAAATACCAAGTTAGCAGATTTGGTAAATCATACCAACACAGTAGGAAGGCTGATAATAGAAGCAGGCAGTGGTGTAGCAGGAAGCAATGCATTCACACACTTTTATTTTTGTTGTGATCAACAGCCAGCTCGGTTTTCATATAACAATAGGCACACAGGAAGGTGAGCTAACAGGGGGAGGGAGGCATTCAGAAAATATTGTATGTTCAAATTTCAAAGCCTGTGCCAGGAAGCAGAGCAGGCAAATATGTTGGAAGTTATTGGAAGATAATTAGCAGGCAGTTGGGAAAACCTAATCTCCAAGACATCTGAAAGCAGGACAAGAAGGAATGGATGAAAACTAATGGCAAAAAAAAATCCAATTTAGAAATGAGAAATTTCCTGACAGTTAGAATCAGCAGAATGGCTTGCCTTCAGAAGTTGTGGGTACTCCATCATTGGAGTTTTTTAAGAAGAGAATGGACAACCATTTGTCTGAAATGATATAGGGTCCAATGCTTGAGCAGGGACTTAGACTAGAAATCTCGAAGGTCCCTTCCAACTCTGTTATTCTATTCCATTCCATTCCATTCAGAATTTAAAAACTGCCAAGTGATGTGACCAGCTAAATTACAATAACATCATGGGAGAGAAAGGTAAATTAGGAGTGGTAACGAAGTAATTGTACTTGGTGGCCTGACCTAATGTTAGTCAAAGTACCTTATTCCTAGAAGAAGTAAACATCTGCCTTCTTAAAAGTAAAACACCAGCTTGACAAGAATCATTAGTGGACCTTTGCCCTAAACATTTTCTGAACTCTAATTTATTAATCTGGGAGGGAAGCCTACCGTTAAGCTTAAACCCAAATTTTATTCCTCTTGGGAATAGGTAGATGGGCAGGGTGTAAATTCAAGTCTTGTAGCACATTTGAAGAGACAATAATCATTACTCTATCCCTGGAGAAGAAAACCAAGTACTACCCTAGCAGCGTCTGTTAGATTGCTTCCCAGCAACACGAACATAGGGCTATCCCATTTACTAAAATGAGGTTGATATCTGGCCAAGAAAAGTCTCTCTTTTCTATCTCTCTAAATTTTATAAAACTGATAGCTAACTTCACTAAGTTTCCTTCATGGCAGAGAATCATCAAAGACAGTACTTATATAACCAGATCTGGATTAACATCCTGCCTGCCCACCTATTCTCAGGAGGAATAAAATTTGGATCTAAGCTTAATGATAGCCTTCCCTCCCAGATTAATAAATTAGAGTTGAGAAAATGTTTGAAGTGTTGTAGTCTAATTAAAACGATTAAAATTGCAGCAGAGTCACTTGCTCCAAGCTAGTGTGGGGCCTACAGTCAGGTTGCAACACTTGCATTAAATGTATTAAACAGCGATAATAATTGCATGCAGTGGAGAGAGGGTGGGGTACCCAAGAAATGGGAAAATCAACTGAGGAACAACAGCTGTTCTACCAATTGTAATTTTCAACAACATATTAAACCAGATTCAACTCCCTGAGCACCTTGAATGCCCTCATGCTTGACATTAGTTGTGTGCATAGGTAACCACCCTTTCTCCATTTGGCTTTGGGCTTCTCCAGTTTTCAACAGTTCTTTATTTTCTCACACAAGTGGGTGGCAATCTTTATATTATCTGCTTTCCTTGACCGAGCACTCAGCAAAGAATATCATCCCCTTCCTTTCAGGACACTAGGAAAATTCATTGGCTAATGCTGCTAAAGAGCACTGTGTATCCTTAACTGAGGAGGGTGGCTGAGAATTTAATGTCAGGACTGTTGACTTTCCACCATTACCAGTCACGGATTCTTCGTCTTCTGGCAAACTCATCCCTCCACTGTTGGGACATGTTGATTCCAGAGAACAGGGGTGTCAAACTCACATCATCACAATGGTGTCATATGACATATCAGGACTTTTTTCCCCTTCGCTAACTGGGCATGGGCATGGCCAGTGCGTGACACATCCAGTCCAAGGGCTGGGAGATTGACAGCCCTGATGTAGAGAATCCCCATTATGCAGTATACAGAATTTCTCCATGACCACTAGGAACAAAAGCCATTTGATGATCCCATCTTTCGGTTGCCTTGCCAGATACACACAGAGGAGGGCAGTGATTTCCCCAGCACTTGAATACAATGAAATTCTCCGTTGACTGCCAGACAGGCTTCACAAGGAAAAGTACCAATTTATGGTACATTATTTACAAGATCAATGACCTCAGGAAATATCTTGAACACCAGCATAACCCATACTTATCTGTTGAATAAGCACATTGTCTCTAATTTCCTGGGGGGATGCTGAGGCATCTGAGAAAGAAATAACCTGCTTTCAGCTAGTGGTAGTTGAATCAAACCTTCATGAAATTGAATATACATTATAGATCTGCCCAGAACTACTATCAATGGATCATCTTTTTCAGTGTCCATGTTAGCTTTAAATTCCCTTGTGATCCTGACTGTTTTTACAGACCATATATTCTGAGAACCAGTGAATTTGCACTCTTTTGCTTCAAATACTTTTTAAAAAGCACTAACGGCAGAAACCACCAAATTAACAGCCAGAGATTATCTGTAAAATTCATATTTGAGGCCTGCAAACAATATATGAGGCCTGCAGAAAAAGTTGCCAAATCATTTTACCACACAAGATTTGAATAATATTTTGAGAGCATTCACATGGTCTCTGACAATCATACAGATTAATAGAGGACTCTCCCCACACCAGCACAAAGATTTCCTCCTCAAGGGATATACAATTTGTGTGTGTGTGTGTGTGTGTGTGTGTGTTCATCTAAAAAAAGTCAATTCTCATTTCAGATAACAAAATAGATCAATAATATATTCAGTAATGTAGAGCAATATCCATTCTTCAATAATGTATTTTATTAAATAGATTTAAACTGTCATCCAATTCACATACAGCATTTGACTTAGTATTGCAGCTGTGGCTCCACTTAAAATTCAAGGAAGATAGCAAGTGATACAGTTTGGACAGAATTGCAAAGTATATGTTATGACTGTGCATAATGAGCACAACACACACATACACACCAGGACTGGAAATTTGGAATATTTTTTAAAAAAAACAAAAAAACAACTCATGCTGAAATTCAAAGCTTTCCCTGGGAATTTTTGGGTGTTTTATACCCGAGGATGGTAAGATATGCTTCTACCATTTTTCTTTTCCTTTCTGCAATTGTAGTGATAGGTATGTCATGGGTTGGCCTTTGATTACCTAAACCTATTCCAAGTAAGCTTAACTGTTTATGTTCAAAGTCAGTAACATTCAAGAGGTCCTTCAGAATATAGAAACATAGTGCCATTGACCAACAAAGATTGCATCTCACCGTGTCTCTTCATCAGAGGGGTGGTATCTATAAAAAGATCTCTTCTCTTTGAATCTTTCAGAAAGACCTTCAGAGTAATATTGAGAGCAGTGGTGGGATTCAAATAATTTAACAACCAGTTCTCTGCCCTAATGATCGGCTGGGTGGGCATGGCCATGGTGGGCATGGCCAGCGGGTGTGACAGGCAGCACTCGGCCTCCTGAACCCCCCGAGAGCAAAAATGGGCTGCAGGGGGGATGCGGCATCCCCCTGCACCCCGTTCTGGGCCTAGTAGGCCTCCCTGCAGCCTCCTGGGAGCAAAAATGGACCTCTGCAGCCTTCTGGCAGTGAAAATGGACCCTGGGGGCACACTGTCCCCCCATGCCCTATTTTGGACCTAGGAGGCCTCCCTGAAGCCTCCTGGGAATGAAAATGGGCCACAGGGGGCACTGCACCTCCCTGCGCCCCATTTTGGGCCTAGCAGGCCTCCCTGCACTTACCTGGGAGTCAAAATGGGGCACATGGGGACTCCTGGAAGGGGCAGAGCGGAAAGGGGAAGGGTCACCTAGCAATTTAAGCAATTCACCCAAACTGGCCCGAACCAGCTGAATCCCACCACTGATTGAGAGTAGGTGGGCTGTGCCAGGAGCTGGGGAAGAATGGGAAGTCCATTGACTGCATGGTACTAGACATATGATATTAGACATATGATGCTTTATACATTTGTATATCTTCCATAATTAATATCACCAGGTGAATAATTTCATGTAATTTAAGCAATCGCTTGGTTGTGATTTAATAAACATTAAATGCTGACCAATCCATTTCAGCAATGATAGCAAGACCTTCAGGCATTTGCTAGCTAGATAAAAAGCTAAACATAGGGGAGGATGGGGCAAATTCTCCCCATTTCCCTTAGACTTCTAATTCCCATTTCCTTCTTAGAGATCTGCCGAGAAGCTTTTTATATTTGCAAGGCATTAAAGTGTGTTAGTAAGGGTGGACTGCAAGACTTGTTTTTAATTAATAGTAAACCACGAAAATAATGCTAACAATATTTGGATGGTACATGAGGACTTTAAGAAATTGGTGTATTTTGCTTTATTTAATTTTGGCTTGATTAAAGTGAGCCTGTTAGTCGAGTTCCCCCACCCAGACCTTGCTTCAGCTGTTAATTGTCAACAAGAAAGAATAAGCCAACATTTGGCAAAGCAATATGGCTACTGTGGCAGCTTTACTGGGTCACAGCTAGAAACATTTGCATTCAGTATAATTTTCTTGTTCTGAGGCTATTTGCCTTAATTAGAAACTTTTGGTTCAGACAAGGTTATGAGATGAGCAATAGACAGTATCCACAGTTAGCCACAGCCAGTGACAGATGTCACATTTTCCCTTTACACATCCTTGTGGCTCTTTTCCCAGATTAATTTTACAACATTTAGGCAAGCGATTAATTTGATTTCTGTTTGAGTCCCAACCTGGCCCTTAAAGTTTCTAGACATTTATATATCCCTCATGGGTGGGTAGTGAAACTAAATAGGACAGTCATCCCTTTGTCCTTAGTCATCTTATAAATTAAAATGTTATTCAGGTACAGAGCATGGGAAAGAAAATGGATAATACAGACACAGTTTTAAATAGTTCAATGTTTAAATTTATTAGCATTTAACCCAACACTCCTATTCACATGGAAACGATCTCTCTATGTGCACACACCCTAGTTGTGAGTTTTTTTCATCTTAAATTGAAAATGAAACAAGGTCTCTTAATTCAAATATACTCAGCAGCCCTCTCTCCCCCCACAAAAAAAATCTTAGCAAAACAAATTATAGATATTTTCTATTTTTGTAGTTACAACCACGCAAAACTTCCCGGTGGAAGAAATGTTTGGTCCAATAGCATTACCTTTTTCAGGTAGCTACCTCACTTTATGCCTTTATACTATGCTAGGAATATTAATTTCCAAAATCTCCAATCAGCAGGCTAAATAGGCTAAATCTGGAAATTTGACCCAAACTGTCCAACTGTTACTTTTACCTTCATTAAACACAAGCCTGAGAAATAAGATTTTGATCATGATTCTCCTAAACTTGACACTCTTTTGATGATGCAGCTCCGGACCCGTATTTCTATGTGTCTGTCTGTCTTCTATCTATCTATCTATCTATCTATCTATCTATCTATCTATCTATCTATCTATCTATCTATCTCACATTATTGGGCCAGTTTGTGATCCATCAAGCCACTGAGCATATTTTCACATACGCAGTAGTGTGTCCATATTCTTGGGCTATGACATCCTGATAACATAATCTGTTAGAGATGCTACTTTTTTCTTGTAGGCAGAAACTATGAAAATGAGTAGATGTGCTGGCAACAGGGAGGAAAGACTTAAAGGTTTAAAGAGAGAGATTGAGGGAAATAGAAGGATGATGGCTGGCAATCCAGAATGGATTCTGGGCAGCACTGACTTCTAAAGCCTCATTAATTCTAGAAAAGGCTGTAGAAGATTCATAAAATGGAGCTGAATAGGGTACAAGAACCACCAAAAAAAGCAAATGATGAGGGATGTATCTTTAGTGCAGATACCCTGTGGAAAGAGAGAAGATCCCATTCTGCCAGTCTGAACAATTGCATTCTCATTTTGTCATCTTCTGCACTAGAATCTGAACTGATAACTTCTCAAATGTTTTGTCAAGGTATGCTATGTCCATTCTTTCCCCAAATTGAGATGTATTGGTATCTTCCCTGTGCAAGAATGTTGCATTTTATATACTCAAGCAAATTTAAACCTACAGCTATACAGTCAAGATAACATTCCAAAATGTTTACCAAATTTTTTTTTATTCCAAATAATTAAAAAAATACATTCTATTTTAATGTTAAAGTATATTCTAATGTTGACAACAGAAAGACTTTCTTTTCTGTTGACAATAGAGAGAATTCAGGCATTCTAAGAAACTTAATAAAGAAACAGTGGTTATGGTAAAGAAAACACTTCTACGTGGATTTCAGGAACAGTGGAGGCAGAAAACCTGTATTGGCTGATGGAGAAAGACCTATTACTGTACTCTACCACTCATGTAAAGTAAAGAAGAAAAGGGCTGCCTGCAGATTTTACTCCTCTAGTCATTGCCAATTATAGGGGGCAGTGCTCATCTCCATTTCAATGTAGCCAGTGCTGTCTGAAGACATTTCTGTAGTCATGTGGCCAGGATGATGTCACAGATGTTTCCTTCTCATTAAAGTGGTACCTATTTATCTACTCACATTTGCATGCTTTCGAACTGCTGGGTTGGCAGGAGCTGCGGTGAGGATGGGAGCTCACCCCATCGTATATTTGGGTCTCAAACCCAGGCTGCAGGCTTTCCAGCCAACAAGTCCAGCATCTTAACTGCTGACCCACTGAGCTACCACCTATGGAGCAATGCTACAAGTGTTTAATATAAACAAGTATTTTAAATAAATAAATGAATTTATTTAAATAAATTTTCTGACTTACTAGTGATCATTTCATTTCATTGGTGTTAAAGTTCTTTATTTATATGCTAGGTGAAACAGATATATGCCTATATTTTTCTGCAGTTATATTGATGTAAAAAGAAAAATAGTTCAAAGAATGGGTGCTTAGACAGGGTTTTGGATGCTGTATACAGATGGATGGATGCTTCAATAAATTATAGAGTTTTAATTTGTTTTATCTTTTCAATGAAATCCATCTCAGTTTTAAATTTGTCTATGTTTTCGGTGGTCACTTACTTTCTGGTCTTAAAAGTATTATGCATGAACTGTATTGCCATACTATACTCTTTTTGAAAATTGTTCACCTCTCACCCAGTTAATAACATTTTTAAAGCCCTTATTTTTCATGGTATGTATAAAATAACAGTTTGCACATGTGCTTTTCCTGTACTGAACATTACTTGTCCGTACTGATTTTCATATGGAATTTTTAGTGGAAAGGGACCATAGAAATGGTTCCAATTTTATAATGAAGTAAACAGCATTTCATAGTGTTGTGTCAATAGTAAACTGAAGAAGAAAGAAGGAAAGAAAAATAACTCCAGTATGTTGTCTGGATCAGATTTCTACTGTTTAGCCAAAATACACATTTTAGAAGGGAATATATTTCCTTGGTTTTCCTACACACATAAATAAATTATTGTACTATAGAGAAAGAACTAGTGAACTCATTTCTTGGGGAGGGGGGGATGTTATTATGTCTCATTATTGTATGGAGACAGATGTTTATTCCTTTACATTAAAACAGAATTGTTATATTTAAATATTACACGTGAAAATTAAAATAGACATACAATGGCTACGTTTCAATATCTGAAAATTATAGTTAAATTGTGTGAAATTCTAGGAAATTGGCATGTCTCTGTAATTTTTTCATTTTGCAATACTTTGGCATTATCATCAACATTCCCTCTTGAGGACAGGATTACTTTAAGAACAGGAATAATTCCTATTCAAGAAGATCTCTATTTCTGGCACAAACATAGCAAACAAAGTAATAACTCTAAAGGATCTTCCAGCTTTTCCCTATCATGATGAAATCCAGATCCCTTTTCCTCTCATGATCCTCCAGTTTTTCCCTATCACTGATAAAAGTCTAAATCTTAGGGTGAGATAACTACTCTGTTAATATCCTACTTCACATTGTATTAGATATGAGGACAGTTTTCATATGCTTCAAACATTACACATAATAGATAATGTGAAAGATAGATCAAAGAATGGATTAAAAAATGCCGATCTTCACTTCTGGAACAGTAATGTCTGCCTGAGGGCCAAATTAGATTAAATGAAATTATGGAGGAGGAGACCAAATCAGATGGCATCAATCCTTCCCCTCTTGTCCACAAAGAGGCATCAAATGATTATCTGAATACAAGCTGATAAAGTTTGCTTATGGACCAGTTGTAGAGATGAAGAGCCACACATGAAAATGCTGTCCATCCTTTCAACTTCTAAATATCTCAGAATGGCACAAAGCTATCCCACAATGAAAATTCTCCTCTAAACTCTTTTTTTGGAAATTCCATCCCCCACTTGCAGAGATACAATAAACCATCTTAACTGGGATGGCTGTGATTTCCAAAGTACCAAAAGGGAAGGCAAGATGAGAAACAATGGATGGAAGCTAACCAAGGAGGGAAGCAACCTAGAACTAAGGAGAAATTTCCTAACGGTGAGAGCAATCAACCAATGCAACAATTTGCCTTCAGAAGTTGTGGATGCTCCATCACTAGATACTTTCAAAAAGAGGCTGGACAATCATTTATCTGAAATGGTATGGGGTCTCCTGCTCAAGCAGGGGGTTGGATTAGAAGACCTCCACGGTCCCTTCCAACTCTATTATTCTATATTCTATGATTCCCCATCCTGAAAAGAATTCATGAGGATGATTTGCCCAATGTTGGCAGTTCGCCTGCTAATTTTTCAGAATCAAAGGAAGTTTCTTGGAGCCGGTCCAGGTTTTTTAGGCCTTGAGTTTGTATATGGTATTTTTCCAAACAAAACACCTGGTATAATGCTTTAACTGTTGCATTTATTTTGTTAGTGCATTTGTCCTTCCTCATTCTATTCTTACGAATGGTTTATTTTCTGCTGAGTGAGTAACAAGGGCAAAAGAAGAAGAAAGGAAGGAAGAATTCTGAATACTTTGGTATAGCAAGAAAAGTGAAGTGCTGACAAAAGTTTATCAGTTCTTTGTACCTAATGTCACCCTGATGTAGCAATAGAAAGTAAGTTTTATGAGAATATTTTCCATGGAAACAACATAGTTCTGCCCATAGTTCCTTCCATTACAGTGTATACAGTCTTCATGTTTGAATAGCAAACAAGTAGGTCAGTTTGGTTGCTATGATCATATTTTCTGTTTTCTTCCCATTTTTGATTCAAATGACTGGTAAAAACAAAACAGGCAAAAGGGAAATCAGTATCTGAAACTGTCACTCCAAATATTCTAGCCAGCAGGCTGAAAACAGGCAGGAACATTTTGCACAGTTTGGATAGTTTGGCTAGCTACAGCATTCGAATCTACACTAAGATTCTGTTTAAGTAAAACATTTTTACAGCTGATTTCTGAATTGTTGCAACTTATTTTTCACCCCATTTAAATCTTCCCTAAATTCTATTCAAAGACCTCTATTATAAGGTCCTAAATCCATCCAAGTACTCACACTTTGTCTTTCTAAGTTTGCTTGCAGGTATATCATTCACAATTCTGCTGTCCAGCAAAACATTACGATAAGTGAAGCTTTTCAGCATTGCGGGAGCAGACCAGGGATGAAATCCAGCAGGTTCTGACAGGTTCTGGAGAACCGGTTGCAGAAATTTTGAGTAGTTCAGAGAACTGGTAGTGGAAATTTTGAATAGTCCAGAGAACCAACAAATACCACCTCTGGCTGGCCCCAGAGTAGGTTGGGAATTGAGATTTTGCAATATCCTTCCCCTGGAGTGGGGTGGGAATGGAGATTTTGCAGTATCCTTCCCCTGCCATGCCCACCAAGCCATGCCCACCAAGCCACGCCCACAGAACCAATAGTAAAAAAAAATTGGATTTCACCACTGGAGCAGCCCTATGTTGTACAAAAAAGCCTTTCTTTCCTTTTCTTTTCTGGGAAGTCCATATGTCCCTCCACATTTGATTGAGAGGCTCCCTCAATCTTCTGGATTTACAAAGCATGCAGAAAAAAAATCCATCCATTCTCACCACTATATTGGTTCCAACTGTGATTCAGATAGCAGTTCCTAAATTTCTGAGAAATCTCTCACATGTTTTAAAATGGTAAAAATGGGTAACTAGAAACTTTAATCCACAAAGCACTCATGGATAACCAATCTCCAACCCAATCACTTGTGAGAGAAGAATAGACGAAGAGAACACAGGGAAGTTCCCTGAGAATGGGCTCCAGGCATGAGTCCAAAAGCTCAGAGGACAAAACCTCTGATCCCGGTGACTGACCTCAATTGGATCGTGCAACATTATCCTGGGACACTTATGTTTGCCTTCATTCGTTAGAAGAATAGATGGGTTAATTTTATCACAAAAATGGAAATGATTAACTCTGTCACAAAAACTGCTGGAGATGGCATTGGGCCCCCCATTATTAATTAGTAAACAATGAATTAGAAAGAGATCCTTAATTCAGGCACACATTCCTTTGTAATAGCAAAGGAACAACTGAAGACATTTGACTTTGGAGTCCAATTGCAACTGCTTTTCCCTGTGTAGAGATAGAGTTGAACATTAAATTTCAGCCCCTCAGGCAGTTGTAAGAAATATGAATCAAGGAAAGGAAAATCAAACCACACAAGAACATGTAACTGTTTCTAGCTCATTTTAATGCAATGTTTTTCTTTAATTGATGTTTCTCCCAACTAGAAAATAAATCATGTTTTAGAAATCATGTTTTGAATGGTAAATGGCAGTAGGAATACTATGTGCACAAAGATGACCCCACAGTGGAAGTTTGGATAATAAAATTGATGGAGCTTGTGCAGATGACAAAGTTGACCTGTTTGGTCAGGAGGGGGAAAGGGGAATAAAGACCTTTGTGAAACTCTGGAAACCTTATATGGATTTTTGTTGAAAGAAGAAATGACTGAATTGATGAAAAAAGGGAGGGGGAATATGGCAACTACTCAACTGCTGAGTAGAAAGAATGGCTGAAGTCATAATTCTATTTTTTTTCTTCACTACTTTTTACTTTTATTGCATTTGAAATTATGATAAAGCAGCTCTAAGCAAGAATGTTTTGAAAAGAAATCTTAACACATATAACTCCTACGTTCAACTTCAGTACCTTTCGGTAGCCAAAACAGAGTTAAAATGGGTCTCAGATCAGCCCTTGACAATTTATTTCCACAATAATTTCAAAGCTGATGTAAAATTACATAGCTATGTCACCTTGAGCTCCTGAGTGAAAGATGGAATCTAAATTTAGAAAATAAAACTTGTGTTTTAAATACGCATTCAACTGTTCTAGGGGTGCTCTTAAATCAAAGTTGGCTGAAAATTAGTACTAACTATAAGTGACTCACAAGGTGGAAACTGTTGACTCTAATTGTGTCAAGATTTGGGTTACAGCTGTGGTCTTCTTATACACTATTAAACTCTCATAGTTGGAGCCTTGTTCATGAAAGCAACAATTTAAAAAAGCCTCCAGGCAAAATCTCTTTGTTTATGATCTACTAATACCTAAGGAAAATGGTTTCAATGCAAAGGCATTTAGCAATCATCCATTCAGCTTGGTTAAAATTGTACGGAAATATTTGCTTCCTGCACTATGGTTCTAAAAATGATTTCAAAATTTAACCGTGCTACTTTTCCTAGTATGTAGCCTGATTCCGTCTGTTTGCTCAACCTTCCCACTGAGTTGGATGAAATTTGTGAGTAAAGGAAGGAAGCCTTAATAGATTGAACAACCAAAGCTTTGTTAATGAATCAGCAAAGCTGACCTTAATTAAAGAAGGTCAGTTCTAATTAGGAGGCTGAATAGTACAGACAACCTCCATTTGCACGTTACTTTTGTTCAGTTAAAATACCAGCTGAGGAACAAGGAAAAATGTTTATTTCAGAAAGAATATAGATCAATTAAGATTGATATTGTATGTAATCTAACCAGTCACACACAAAAGTAATTTTTCCTTCTATCCAGTAGCTTGGTTTAAAATCAGGATGGCAGGCATGGTGGCACAGTGATTACAATGCAGGATTGCAGGCAAACACTGCCCACAGCCTGGAGTTTGATCTTTACCAGTTCAAGATTGACTCAGCCTTCCATCCTTCTGAGGTCAGTAAAATGAGGAACCAGATTTTAGGGGCAATATGCTGACATTGTAAACCACCCAGAGGGTGCAGTAAAGTACTATGGGATGGTATATAAGTCTAAGTGCTATTACTATGGTCATGCAATTGAAGCCCTACCCCGTCATATGTGCATGCAACACTGCTGCATGCATTAAGAGGAGGCTTCAATTGCATAAATGTGCCATCTTGACATTTTTGACTTCCTTCCTGTGGATGCCTTCCTCCCATCCTAGTACCCATTCCCATTCTACTGCTCTTCTGTGGGGAGCCATAGAGATGCCCTTGGACAAATCATGCGGCAACTGTTACAAACTCCATGCTTTAAGTCTGAGAAAGAATGGCAGTTTTGGAAATTCAAGTTGCCTTCACTTACCTCCCTGGGATATTAGAGGGAAGGCAGGGAGAACACAGTCAGGCTTTCAAGCTTCTGTTATTATAACCTATAACAATCAAGTAGAATTCGGGTCATTCTTAAGGAGAATGATCTTCTGATCTGGTCTACTCAAAGGGCTGAATTGAATGAATGGAATATCCCTCAATTGTACCAATCACATCTTTTCTTTGTGGAAATAAAAGAAAATGTAAAATGTATTTAACTAACATCAGCAGAGTAGAAATTATTTGTCAACATCCAACTTGAGTATCCAAATAAAAGTCCAGGATCATGTCTTTTCTGAAAAACTTACTGTTTATCAAACACATAGCATGGTAATGGTGACGTGAAACTAACTCTGATTTTCTCAGACAACAGTTCATAATATTAAACAATAAAGTCGCCAGCCCAACCCCCAGGAATCCATGTAGACCATGTAAACAACTTGTCTTTGTTATGGGAACCATCTGTCTTCTTCTTCACACCTGTTGATAAGTCCTTAAAAAGTTTCCAGACTCTCTCATGAGTTTCAATGAACTGCAGAACTTTCATTTCTCCAAGTAACCCATTCATAATCAACACCTACCACCACTACGCTAATGACAAGTTGAAACGAAGAGGCATGTAGCTGCCAATGCTTCACTCTTGACATTGGTAGCACCTCACTCTAGTTGCCAGTGGGTCTTTTTTTTTTTTTTTTAATTTGATTTATATGCCGCCCTTCTCCGGAGACTCAGGGCGGCTTACAATGCGTTAAGCAATAGCCTTCATTCTTTTGTATATTTTATACAAAGTCAGCTTATTGCCCCGACAATCTGGGTCCTCATTTCACCTACCTTAGAAAGGATGGAAGGCTGAGTCAACCTTGAGCCTTGGAGAGATTCGAACCAGCAGAAATTGCAGGCAGCTGTGTTAATAACAGGGTGCATTAAATCACTGTACTATCAAGGCTCTTTACCACCCACATCTACCTTCTATGCTGAGCTGATTTCCACCTTCTGATTTCTGCTGCTGAGATTTTTCCCAGGGATGTTATAACTTGCAACCAATGCCTTTAAACCAGCAATCACTGGACGCATGCTAGCATCCTGCAAAGAGTGAATTTCCTGGCAGAAAGATTGATAACCTCCTACTTAGGTGCCCTTCCAATTCCATGTACAAGAGCAGCACCAACCTTTTCAAATGCCTTCCAATAAACTTGGTGATGGCGAGAGGCTCAGACTGCCAACACAACTGATACTTTAGCTGATGGAATAGCTTACACTTTATTGGCAAAGTCTTCTTTGTTCTATGGCCAGAATAGCCATCTCATGCTCATTTCTTACACTTTTTGATCCCTAAGTGACAGCGGCGTCTGCCGCAAATAACAATGACATCATTATAAAAATGCTGCCATTACATACTTGTGTCCCAGAGTCTGATATAAATATGTAAACTGCAGCACTTGCAAAATGACACTACTACTCCTCCCTTCGCCAGCTAAATGACCTTTGTGAAACTTCAAAAGCATCTCACGTTAGAGGCTCTATGGACCACTATTTTGCTTCCATTGAAAATATTCCTGTGATAATTCATAGATGTGACTTGAATACACCTTCATAGCAACAACATAACTGACGTAGGTTTCAGGCCAGCACTTGATAATCACATAATAACTTCAGCTCATCCTTGATTTGCTACAGCATCCTGTCTGCAATAGAAAGGAACTGAACAATCATAACAAAGTCACTTTCTGAGGTTGGCTCACTCTGCATGGGAGGCAATATAACTCATGAGAATACATCTGCTATGAACATCGATTGTACAGAAACAAATCAGATTTTTACCGCTTGATCATCATTCTTGAAATTGAATTCATTCAAAGGTTTGTCAAAACTTTGATCGCTGGTTTGTGGTATGTTTCCCCATGCACTTCATGTCAGTATACTGGAGTCAACAACAACAACAACAACAACAATTTATTATTACAGTCTTTAGACCAGTGAACAAATAAAAACACTCTGTATATATATATATATATATATATATATATATATATATATATATATATATATATATATATATATATATACACTTAAAAATTCTAGTATAAAATAATAAATAACAACTAAAATCTATCATAAAATCCAGTGTCAATTATACATGGTCTGACTATACGATAGTTGCCATCCCTAAACTGTGTGGCCCATTGTAGGTTCAATGCTAAAAGGGAAATGACTAAGCAGTGCAAAGGGTTTGCCACAATTGTTATACAACATTGCTATGGTGGAGAAGACACGTGTTTGTGATGAATCCCCAGTGCTGCTGCGCAGACTCTAGCCACCTGCACTGTAGTTATGGACTGTTCATCCTTAAGCAGCCACTGAAGATAGGTAGTGTCGGAACAGCCAGGATACCTAGCAGTTATTGGCAGAATATTTTTTTTTCCTAATCTCCGTATAAAAAGAACATCTAAGGAGCATGTGACCCACAATCTCCACCTCTCCTGAGTTGCAGGGACAGAGTCTTTCAGTGAATGGTATCCTTTTATACTTGCTGTACAGGACTATACTGCAGTCCCTTAAACACACAAGCAATATTCTGTTTCAGGCTTGGTCTGTAAGGATGAGATGTTTCTGGACTTCCCTGGGACATTAACTTTTAACACAGAAGCAATCTTTAATTTTTTTTGTTGAAGACTACAATTCTTCCTGCAGTACAATGCAGTGCTATTCAGAGCTTTATTAAAAAAAAAATAAAAAAAAAATTCAAGAATGTCTCACAGAGGTGTTGTTTAATGGTCAGGGTAAGTTAAAAATGTTTAAGTAAATTAATTATTCCCAGAAATCTTTGCCCGTTTTTCTTAGGTGTATACATACTGCACTCTTAAGCTATTCCTGTCCTGTCCTCAGGTTGCCTTGACTCTAAGCCAGTTTAAGAAAATCCCGTCTGGACTGAGATATTTTGGCAAGAGTTTGCAAGATACAGTATTTAGTTCAAACTGCAGCCTCGTCCTATGTCCTTCAATCAGACAATTCTCCTGCAGCAATGTCCTTCCGTCTTTCTATATCAGAAAACCTTGGTACTACAGTGGTTTAAAGCACCCTGTTATTAACACAGCTGCCTGCAATTTACTGCTGGTTCGAATCTCTCCAAGGCTCAAGGTTGACTCAGCCTTCCATCCTTTCTAAGGTAGGTTAAATGAGGACCCAGTTTGTGGGGGCAATAAGCTGACTTTGTATAAATATACAAAAGTATGAAGGCTATTGCTTAACGCACTGTAAGCCGCCCTGAGTCTCCGGAGAAGGGCGGCATATAAATCAAATTTAAAAAAAAAAAAAAAAAAAAAAACCAAAGGCCAATCATTTTCCTTCCTTTTATGCTTTTCTACGTAGGGTTACAATAATTTCAAATGATTAAACCCACACATGGATTACAATAGATTCAAATGATTAAAACAATAAGAGTAATAAGAAACTAAATAAAATGCCAGCTGCACAGAGGCATATAACGTTAAATCAAACCTACATATGCAAAGCTAAAGCCTAAAAATGTACATATGTGCGGGACAACAGCCAGCTTTAAAATAAAAATATGACTCCTTGTATATTCCCAACCGTTCCAGAATGAAGTCTGTTGCAGACTCTGATACAGCATATATTTTTCTAGCTAGCATGTGGATTATGACACTTGTGTGACATGCAAAATGTCTCCAGTTCAAAACCTAGAAGAAATTGTACAAATATAAGTATTACAAACTACAACTGAAGCCAAAATTTATGTTATTAAGTGAGATATTTATGAAGTGAGTTTTGCCCATTTTATGACTTTTTTTTGCTATAGTGAACCATTGTAGTTATTAAATTAGTAGCCTGGTTGTTAAATTAATCTGGCTTCTCCATTGACTTCGCTTGTAAAGAGATCACAAGAGATCCCTGGAACACCGCATCTGTCATATAAATATAAGTCAGTTGCCAAGTATCTGAATTTTGATTACATGACCATGGGGTGCTGCAACAATCATAAGTGTGAAAAATGGTCATAAGCAGTGGTGAAGTCCTCCGTGGGTTGCCACTGGTTTGCTGCACATACATATATGATGCGCGTCAAACACATGCTGTGCACACGCATGCACAGTGCACACCAAACACACACTGCATGCGCATTCACAGTACGCGCCAAACACACACTGCATGCACATGCACAGTGCGCACCAAACGTGTGCTTCATGCAAAAAAAAGGAGCCTTTTGAAGGTAAATAGAACAGCAAGGGCGGGGAACAGCTATGCCACGTGATTTAGATTCACTAGAAAGCAGGATTTCCTGCTTTCTAGTGAATATAAATTGCGCGGCACAGCTGATTGTCGGAAATACTGGTTCGCCCAAACCGGTAGCTTTTATTACTACCGGTTCTCCCGAACTGGTGCGAACTGGTAGCATTTCACCTCTGGTCATAAGTCACTTTTTTCAGTGCCATTGTAACTTTGAACTGTCACTAAATGAACTGTTGTAAATCAAGGACTACCTGTATACATGGTATAGTCTTTTCCTTTTGTTAACTACCTTTCTTTTTACCGCCCTTTTAAAAAATAACTCTACTTGGCTTTTCAATCATTTCATTGTCATTTTTCCAATCCCTCAAGTGATTGAAAATGTAAGTATCTCGAGGAGAGAAAAACAGTAATAAAAAGAAGTGAACAAGAAAGCCCTCCTTCCAGGTTTCAAACTGGGAATATTCTGTACATCAGGCAAGTATTGTAACGGCTATGCTGATGAAAAAGTTCTGCTGGAGCAGAAGTTGTCACAGACTTTTTCAGAAAAAACTGGGGGAATAGTGAGGGGCCACTCCTACATCTGAAAAATAGCCAATCCAAGTGCCAGGAATGTCCTAGAAAAAAATAAAGCATGGCAGCTGCACCTGAGTTGACAGAAACAATAAACTGATTGACTGATTTACTGATTGATGATGTGCCATCAAATAGTTTCCAACTCTTAGCAACCTCATCAATAGGCCTTCTTCATGATAATCTATCTGGTCTTTCAGATTTTGTGATAATATCTCCATCACCACTGTAACAGTGCTAGCTGTACCTTGCTGTTGGTCGTTGTCTTTCTTTTTCCTTCCATATTTCCCATGTGAACCTGGTCATTTGTGCTTTGAGTGAGAACTCTGGGTTGATTTGTCTGACAAACCATCAGTTTGTTTTGTTGGTATGCTCAAGAGTCTTCTCCAATATCTAAGTTCAAAGGTGTCCATATGTTTCCTATCCTTCATTTTCAGAATCTAACTTTTGCTTCCATGGAGTGTTGCAGGGAATATTGTGGCTTGAACAATTATCAAAACAGAACAACAACCCCAGAAATTGTATTGTGAGTGTTTACAGGCAGGGGTGAAATGCTCCCGGTTCGGACTGGATCACCCGATCCGGTAGCGATGGCGGTGGGTGGTTCGGAGAACCGGTAGCAAAAATCCTTGCCCCCCCATGCCCAGCTGAGCCGTGCGATCATCAGAGGCTTTTTTTTAACTTTTAAAAGCATTTTTTCTACAACCTCTTCAGCCGAAAAAATGCTTTTAAAAGTAAAAAACAAAAGCCTCTGATGATCGCGCGGCTCAGCTGGGATCATCAGAGGTTTTTTAAAGCATTTTTTCTACAACCTCTTCAGCTGAAGAGGTTGTAGAAAAAAATGCCTTTAAAAGCCTCTAATGATCCCAGCTGAGTTGCCTAATCGTCAGAGGCTTTTAAAAGCATTTTTTTTTCTGCAACCTCTTAAGGTTGTAGAAAAAATGCTTTTAAAAGTAAAAAAAAAAAAAAAGTTGGCCACGGCCACCCAGTCACATTACCCCCCCCAAGCCATGCCCACAGAACCGGTAGTAACAAATTTTACATTTCACCACTGTTTACAGGCAACATTCCTGCCCTCCAAAATGGTTTCTGGCCTCTGCTGTTCGCAGCAGAACTTGATAGTTATGATGCACTTTGGATAGAGGCCCCAATTTTCTTCTCCTCAAGTTTAGCTCTTCACTAGTAATAACATCACTCAGGGAGGTAGGTTCCGGCATCCCCCTCATATGTCTGTCTAAATTTAACTTTAAATTGGTACCTTATTCCTACAAGATTTCCTGAAGTCTTTTCCCCCATGATGGTCCCATACCATGTTTTTTTTTTTAGTGAGTGTCAGCACTTTATGTACTGGAAAACAAAGCAATTCCACATGGAAACTGAGAAAACTGTAAAGACCAAATAAAGAATTGAAATAAACAATGTGGAATTCTGAATTTCCAATGCCCAAAACCGAGTGACACATTTTACTAGAGAAAAAGAAGGTGTCATGATTTCTTCTCTAGTGAGGATTTGAAATGCTTTATTTGATAGCCTTGTTAAGCTTAAAGAATCTACATATTCGTTACTTTGCTATTAGGTTTATACAAAAAGATAAAAATTCCATTTGTTCTCTGTAGGTTCTTGAGCTTTTCATACAACTTTCATGCTTCTAGCTTCCTCATCTCTTCCTTAAGCTGATCATAATATTAGAGGCATTATTTTCCTGAAAGAACAGAGTGCCAGGAGAGTGCATTTATCTACCTGTAAGTGAAGTTCCCTTGGCAGATTGCCTAGTCCTATAAAGACATTGTGATATATGAAAAGAAAGAATTTGTATTCTTGATCAACTACAAAAACAGGTTGGATCAGGTTTAAGTTTTGTCCAAGCAGCCACACCTGTGATAATCCATCTATGTTTAGGTGATACATGAAACGTCGATTTAAGTAATATTTGCAATTTAACTGATATCTGTGGGTTTAAATAGGCTGCTGTAAGATTCATTCAAGTGGGAGAAAATTTTAAAAATTTTACTCAGGGCTTAATGATGATACTTTGAAAAAAATGTTGAGATCAATCGAGATTACTGATTTTACAATCAGTTTAAAGAAGGTGTTTGTGCCATGTGCCTCGTACTGCTGAATATATCTTCTATTTTGAATTTTCTGAGCCCACAACGTCTGTGTAAAATTTTCCGCAAGCAGTGTTGAACCATTTGAACAATGTGTACATTCTGCATCAGACTGAAAAATGAGTGTTTCTCTCTGCCATAATGAAAGTTTCTAAGTCCAGTACATTGTCCATACGTATGGGTGCCTGCTGCAATTCCCACATTTTTGTGTTGTGTTCTTTTTCAGAGATCATGAATACAATCAGCCTTACCAGGTAGATCAGAGAGGAAATATGACCAGATAAACTAACTCTACTTTATTGTAAATCTTACATTAACAGAATCTTGCAAATCTTTAACCACAGTTCTGCTGCTGGTGCAACCTAGGGAGGATCCCTCCTGAGCCTCTTGCTCCATCCACTATGCAGCTGTGAGCTATGCTTCCTTTTATCTGATGGTTCCCTAGGTAGCATCTCTTCACCAGGTCTCCCAAGGTCATTCCCACATACCACAACACATAAATTCCCGAGTACAGTAAGCTGTAATTTCAAACTATTTATTATGTAATAGTTTTATCCATTCCACTGTCATTGTTCCCCATTTTGTTTCCCTCTCCACTCCACTTCTAAGTCTTTTTCTTCCTGTCTGTTGCAATGTCTCTTGGGATTTGCAGTACTGCGCTAGTTCCTACCTCAATTCCATATTTCTTGGAAGAAACCTTTGTATTTGGCTGTTTCAACTTTCCAGCTCGCTTTTCCTATTTTCCTCTTTTCACATTTAACTCGTAACCAACTTCGTTATGAATTCTTCAATTCTTCCTTGGATATTTGTCCTTTTTTGTAGATTTACAAAGCCTTTCCAAGATTTATGTTTCATGCAGTAACGTTTTCAGCCTAAATTATCTCAAATTCTAAAATATCTCTAATGAATGACTCTACATAGTCTTCAAAACTAAAGGCTCCTTTCAAAATTCTTACTTCAATGATATGTTGCTTTATAGTTTAACCTACTTTTGCATGCATATGCAAAAATCAGTTACTTTCAAATGTTTCTATTGCTTGGCCTGTGATACCGTACTCTAAATTTGTCTTTCTTCCACTAAACTAAGGGGAATAATTTTCTTCTGCCAATTGCATATTATTATGAGTCTCAAGTGCTTTTATTCTCAAATACACAACAGAAAAAATAATGATTTAATTTTTATCACTGTTAAATCAACTGCTACTGTGGAAAAATGCTGCTTGAAAGGTTGCCTGAATTCCTCCAGAAGTTTTGTAATATTCCCAGATCATTGGAGAGGAATCTGCAAAATGCTTCTAACAGGAATTCCGGGAGTTGAAGTCCACACATCTTAAAGTTGTCAAGGTTGATAAACGTTGCCCTAGACTAGTGCTTCTCAACCTTGTCAACTTTAAGACATGTGGACTTCAAGTTCCTGGCTGGGGAATTCTGTGAGCTAATGTCCAAACATCTTAAAGTAGCCAAGGTTAAAAAACACTGCCTTAGAGTAAGAAAGCAAAATTATTTTCATAGTGACTCTCTCTCATTTGAATCCATGCAGGGCAGCTTGTGTTCCCCATAATTATAGGCTCACGAGAGAGATTTATTTATTGTGCAGTAAATGTTCAGCCAAGAATGTATATTATCAGGCCACTTCCACAGACCACCAGATACTTAACCTTTCCTAAACTCCAATCTAAGTTCGTTTCAAAGTGAATATTTTTAAATTAGACTAATGACTAGATTGCTTACTGGCAACAGACAGTTACAAGAATTAAAGTATTTTCTCTTTCTAACAATTACTAGTAAATATATCAAATATATATTGAAATAAATATTAGCCATAACATCAAAATCTGCATTTATTTATGTGTATCTAACAACTCTTTCTGTAACTGTGATATCCCATCAGGAGTGGGTTTACTTACCTTTACTACAGGTTCACAACGGGGCCACACGCATGTGCTTGCTTCACTCGCGTGTGCGCTCTTCTGTGCATACGCAGAAGCATTTTGATGACGCCGGGGTCAGTGGGCGGAGCCTCCCACCGGTTTTATGACCAGTTCTATAGAACCAGTGCAAACCAGGGGCAACCCATCACTGTATCCCATTCATAATATCGCCATTGCTATGCCAGGATAGATAATGCTATTTTAGTAATTGATGAAATCTAGGTACTGGGGCAACCATGGGTATATCTCATGTCATGCCCTGAACTATCCAACACCATTTGGGATAAAATAGCACCACGTGAAGAATGGTGAGAAACTATGATTGACGGAATGATTGATTCACTTGTGTAGCCACCCTATCTCAACAAGTGAACAACGTAACAGTTAAAATGCCAGTTTAATTGGTCTAGTGGTTAAGGCACCAGGCTAGAAACCAGGAAACTAAGCAGTCCCACCTTAGGCAAGAAAGCTGGCTGAATGACTTTGGGTCAATGACTCTCTCTCAGTCCAACTCACCCCACAGGGTTTCGTTATGGGGAAAGTGGGATGACAAAGGAGTATTAAATATGTTCACTGCCTTGAATTAATTATAAAAATAATATAGGTGGGATCATAAGTAAACAGTTACAACCATAAATACAACAATTAAAATGCATGAAATGCAGATGATGAAGGATTTGGGGGCAAGATTAATTGTTCTACCATTTTTTATCCTGTTTTAGAATTTTCTAGGGATATTGCAGGAAATAAAGGAGTCACTGAAAGCCCTAAATGTTCTCTACCTAAGTGCTCTTTTTATTGTAAAGGAGCTTCCAGAAGGCAAATGGTGGCACCAATGGGGAAATGTCAGGTCTAAGCCCAGATATGACAGTAAAATCCAAGTTAGTCCAGTTCTTTATTTGCTTATGCCTAATAGACAGAATATTGCCAGATTAAAGTTATTACCTTCTAACCTAATTGATATATCCTGAGAGTTTCTAGGGTATGTCTGCCCTGAACTTTTTCTTCCTTCCCCTAGCCAGTTCAGGACTCTTATATTGTCCTTTTTTTGGAATGTGCTATCTTCTCACTGGAAGCCACAATACTACCACTGATATTCCCTTTCCCTCCTTTTCCAGCTGCACATTCTATCACAGGAAGCTTCACAGGCTTTCTGTGAAGCTTCATTTATTTGAAAGGTACAAAAGAAAGAATGGCAGGGATTGGTTGTAAACTCTACCCATACATTATCCTCTATGTATGTAAGAGATGGCTCAGTGGTTTATTTCTCAGTGGAGGTTCATTTCTCAATGATAGGCCATTCAATGAAATGTGAAATATTATAATCCTGGGGAGGGTGAGAAAACAAACTTTATCTTTTTAAAATTAGAATAATAAATGATGCTTTTGGAAAGGACATTGATAGCTATATTATACTTCTGGAGCAGAGGTGGGTTTCAGCAGGTTCTGGCCAGTTCTGGAGAACCGGTAGCGGAAATTTTGAGTAGTTCAGAGAACTGGTAGTAAACATTCTGACCAGCCCTGCCCCCATCTATTCTTTGCCTCCCAAGTCCCAGCTGATCAGGAGGAAATGGGGATTTTGCAGTAACCTTCCCCTGGAGTGGGGAGGGAATGGAGATTTTACAGTATCCTTCCCCTCCCATGCCCACCAAGCCACGCCTACCAAGCCACACCCACAGAACCGGTAGTAAAAAAATTTGAAACCCACCACTGTTCTGGAGTTTAAAAAATGATGTTCACACTTTCTGCAGTGCCAAAATCAAAAACAGTATTATATCTTAAGGTGGAATTGAAAGCAATACAGTCTTGATTCCAGTCTACTTCTGCTGCCATATAAAAGATACTGTTTTCGGGCATATAATATGCAGTTAGATACAGCAGTCCACTGTTCAGGGTAACCACATTTTTAGGAACCAGAAGACACCACGGCTTAAATCCAGATTTAGTCATACTTCTTAGATGGTTTGAAATTAGTGAGATTTTAACTACCAATGATGACATAGTTAGTTTGGTCTAATGATTAAGGCACCAACCTAGAACCCAAAAGACTGAGTTCCAATCCTAGGATAGACACAAAAGCAGCTAAGTAACTCAACTAAGTAACTCAACTGCTTTCTCAGCCCTAGAAAGCAGGCTGTTTATTTATTAGCTTTTTATCCCACTTCTATTACTTTATAAATAACTCAAGGTGGCAATGGCCAACCACATCCAAAATCACGCCAAGAAAATAGCAGGGAGATGTCCAGGCAGTTGCAAGAAGTCAAGACTTGAAGGCATAACATCAATAACAAAACAACAAAACAAATCAAAAGTCCTATTGTTTTCAATGGTTTGCTCCTCTAGGTATGATTACATCTGAATCCAAGAGCGTGCATTTTCCCATAAATATACAACAAACCTGGCAGCCTATTTCTCAATTTTTGCATCCACTTCTTGAGGACAAAGGGCGGGGGGAAGGGCCATTTTATTATTTCAGTTTTATGGAACACTTATTCTCAAGAGCACCCACAGATCATTCATCTGTTCTTTTGACATGATGATTCACATGCGGTTTTCTTTTTCTTTTTTCTTTTTTCCAAAAATTAAGTTTAGATGATGGTAACTCTGCAGCTGCCCCTGTCATCAAGTTTGGTCAAAACAAGCAGACATATAGCACAGAGTTCAGTATCACTTGATGAGTCAGGCATCATACAAGTTTAATAAATTATTGCTCTATTATTAGAATCTTCATTGCGTGCTTCCTTGCGGTGGTGGCAAGCTTAAAGTCTAATACTGTCTAATAAACACACACCTATTTTGTAATGATTTTCTTTCGGGCGGGCAGCAGTCCCTATTTTAGGCCTTGCTCTTTAACGGTAACCATAACACCAGTCATAGCTGTCCCTCTATAATGGATCACTGCTCTGCCCGGATAACAGGTGTTTTGCTTTCTAACTAATCTCTTACCTCCATTATCCACTCCATTTAATCCATCTGAGAGCTGTTCTGCATAAACTAGGTCTTGACATAAGGATTACATTTAATTTTTATATTAGCAACAGCCTAAGGCACCTTGGTAATAATTTCAATCCATCCCACTACGGTACTAGGCTTTGAAATGATTACACAGTAGAATGCAACAAGGGCTGAAAATGAGAAGCACATGTTCCAGAGGGTTTTGATTATTATTATTCATGCAGTCATGTGCCAATGAAGAGAAAAGCAAAGGAGAACGAAAAGTTGTGTGCAGGCCAATCTTTTGGCAAGCAAATACAATTTCCCCAGCTGTCTGCAAAAAACGTTGCCCCAAATAGATAGGCTCCTGCTATGTCCTTTCATGGGGGGGACACCCACCACTGGAAATAGTAGACGGGATAAGAAGACCATTCCGTCCACCTTAGTTCTGCTTTCACTATCGTTTTTAAAATCTTAATCTATGTAGTTTTGATGTTGTAATATTTAAATTATTTTTCTACTTGTTTTATAATCTGTACCCAGAGTCACCTTACAGGGAAGATAGACAGCCTAAAATTTTAAATAAACAAATAAATAAACATAAGGCTACATTCCCCTTTAAAAGTAACCACTTATGTATTTTTGCTTCCTTGTAATACTTTAACAGGGAGATGTTTAAATACAATTTTGGAGGGCTCCTGTTGCTCCATGCCCAAATCAAACAAAGCCAGTTTTTTCCCCCATGCCATCACTCTGCTAAACACATAATTCCCACAGCATTGTCTTATGCCTAACCACGTAGTAGGACTGTATTACTATTATCCTTCTCATCTTTCCTATTACCTTCTCCTATGGCATTTTATGATTATCACTTTTTCGTTGTATCTTATGACTTATGATTGTATCTTATGATTTATGATTTATCACTTTGTTGCTGAGAGCTTATGCACCGAAGACAAATTCCTTGTGTGTCCAATCACACTTGGCCAATAAAGAATATTCTATTCTATTCTATTCTATTCTATTCTATTCTATTCTATTCTATTCTATTCTATTCTATTCTATTCTATTCTATTCTATGAACCGTGGTGATGCAGTGGTTAGAATGCAGTACTGCAGGCTACTTCTGCTGACTGCCAGCTGCCAGCAGTTTGGCAGTTCGATTTTCACTGGCTCAAGGTTGACTCACCCTTCCTTCCTTCTGAGGTCAGTAAAATAAGGACCCAGATTGTTGGGGACAATATGGTGACACTATAAACCACTTAGAGAGGCCTGTAAAGCACTGTGAAGTGGTATATATGGTAAGTCTAAGTGCTATTGCTATTGCTATTGCTATTGCTATTGCTATTGCTATTGCTACTCTACTCTATTCTAAAGCCACTGAGTTGTTAGAGAATAAAAGTATCAAATTTATGTCCTCTAGGGGAAGGTTTTTTTTTTTTTTAACTTGATTTATATGCCGCCCGTCTCCGGAGACTCAGGGCGGCTTACAATGCGTTAAGCAACAGCCTTCATACTTTTGTATATTTATACAAAGTCAGCTTATTGCCCCCACAAACTGGGTCCTCAATTTACCTACCTTAGAAAGGATGGAAGGCTGAGTCAACCTTGAGCCTTGGAGAGATTCGAACTAGCAGTAATTGCAGGCAGCTGAATGATAATAACAGGCTATTAGTCAGCTGCGCTACCAGGCTCTTACTACTGCAGTTCTAACTGGCAATGCTATTCATTCATGAATTGCTCAAGAGAATGGATTTAATGGATTTCTTGATGTCAATTGTTATGCTTGCATCCTTGGATCCTGACTCACATGCAGAAATCTCTCTCCTGTGCAATGATTTGCTGGCGTGATATAATACTTAATGCTTGCATTTGTTTACATAGGTAAAAGTTTTCGACTGATGACCACAATTGGAACCAGAATTTTGGTTGCTAAAGAATATGATCATTAAACAAGACATAATGAGATGGGACCAATTTTACAACCATTTTTACCATGGTCGTTAAGCAAATCACATGGTCATTAAATGAAACACACACTTCTAATGCAAATCTGGCTTCCCCGATTGACTTTGCTTCTCAGAGGCTGAATGTAAAGGTCACATATCGAAATCACGTGACTGCAAAATGCTGCAACCATTGTAAAGGTGAGCTGGTTGCCAAGCAACCAAATTGCTGTCATGTGTCTGCAAGAATGGTGTAATAATCATAACTTTGAAGATAAATCAGTTTTTCCAAGGCTTTCATAACTAGTTTAAACCATTGTTAAATGAATAGTCATAAGCCAAGTACTACCTGTAATTCCACAAATAATTTTCCTGAGATCATTCCTTATTTCTACAAAATTTTCCAGAAAGGAAAGAAAAGATGTTACTGAGGTTTAGTTGAAGTGGGACTTGGAAATTTATAATACCACAGCATCTAATTGACGATGTGCCAAGATCATTGTTTTTTAAAAGATTTAATAATAATAATGTGATAAAATGCATGGTCAAGCACATTATCCTGGATGTGACATTTCACATAACTAGCATAAAGTCCCCTTGTTAAAAAAAAAAAAAGATCTAACAACTCCTGAAAGCTGAAGTTTCAAAACAACCATTTCCTTTTTTTATATTGCAAAAAGGATAAATGTATTTGTATCTGCTGGTGCTGGAGTGAGTGGAAATTACAGAAATAAGTGTGATTTTCTTTTGTCTCATCGCATGTGATATCAGCAGAACATAAGCTTTCCTCTGCCAAGTTGTATATGTCCATTTATGATTCCACACTGATGCCTTAAGCTATCTTTTATCTTTCCTTGTCTTTATTTTCTTGGTAGGGCAGAAAAGCACGTTGGAAGTAATAGGACATATCTCATTCTAGCAGTGAACATTTTTTTCTCACAGATGCAGCAGGGACCAAAGTTGGGATGTTTCCCTGCAAGTTGATCCATGTGTCAGATTTTCCCCAGACTGATGTTGGAATGAAAAAGCTTGCCAAAGAACATTCAAGGACACAGGTCTGATAAGGTTCAGAACTTTTACTTGCACATATTAAAGAAAGCTTAATGTCAAAGGAAACCAATTTATACAGACTCTGGGATTCAAGCAATCCCAATCTCTATCTCTCTCTTTTCTCTCTCTCTCTCTCTCCCTTATGCCAAAATGAACTTAGAGCTTCTCTTTGTTCAGACTGAAAAGTGCTGGCACTTGTGCAGTTTTATTGCAACAGACAAGTCTGCTCTCAGGCACGTTGCTTTCGACCTGGCCAACTCTGGTGGGATGAGACCTGGCTAGAACAAAGTCTGGCCAGCATTCATCTCATTCGGAAAAAAATCCACAAGGAGGTGAACTACAAGGTGGCCAAGGAGTTACTTTCATCTTTCTTCAACTTTAAGAAGCATTCATAGCAGTTCCAAAATCTTGGGACAGTAACGGCTTCTGAATATCCATGTGATTGTATTATAGGTATGCAAGCCAGGGCCTATCAGTTTAGTGTTCCCTCATCTGATAGCTAAGCTAGTGATGGAACACTTGTAAAAGATTGCGTAGTCCAGTGGCGCTGAGTTCTAGAGGCAAATCCAGGTCCAGTATATCAAGTCAATAGGATTAAGCAAGAGAAGACAACAGATGGTCTGATGGGAGAGCAGCCAGGAAGGTCCAGGAATGCCTTCTTTCTGAATCACGTCAAAGATACAGGCTGGACAGTGCCCCCCCTCCCCTGCGCAAACATTTCAGTTATGTGCAGTTGAATAGTTGGAAGCAACTGTTTATACTGCATATGGAAAGCTGAGTCATTTTCCCCGTTGACATTGCTGGAGGTGATTTATAATAGCCCTGTAATAGTTCTGTTTTTAGCAGGCATTCAATCTCAGTACCAGCATTTAGGAGACATCTTTCTTTAGGTCCAAAGGGAAGGGGCCTTCTCTGTTCACCATCAGCTGTTATAATATCTTGCTAGCAATAAAGATCTGTCTAGAAATCCAAGTAGTTCATGAATGTGCTTGCCCCAAAGAGTTTAAATACCTCCCTAAGCAATTCTTCTCCCCAATTATATGTGGTGTAATTAAGATGGGGTTACTGAAATTCTTCTCATATTTCTCCTGTCCCTGGGACTCAGGAATCTTTTCTGTAATAGTCCTGTTTCCTCTTTTACTTGTCTTGCTGCTTGCTCTGTGTTCTCAAGGTCTATTGGATATTTTATTGTAATATTTTATCTGGAATAGCAATAGCATTTAGACTTTATATACCGCTTCACAGTGCTTTACTGCCCTGTCTAAGCGGTTTACAGAGTCAGCATATTGCTCCCCCTCAACAATCTTTACAAATCGCAATGGAATGCACACATATATGCAATATCTCATAGATAGCTAGATAGATCCTTCAAAAAAAATAATGTGGGGGACTATTCTCTACCAAACATTGTGCTCAAGGCATTAAAAACATAATTAAGCAACTGTTACCCATCTAGTGGCTTATGCAGATGTTAGGGCTGTGTGTATCAGGGCCATACTAAAACTTAGAATGGGCCATTTCATTAAATGGCCCTTTGATCACATCAGCCATTGTAGCAGATTTGTGACTCAAAACAGGCCTCTGTTTCAAAGAAGCAATTCAAATCTGGTGGTTCTGGAGCCCACGGCGACTTTTATTCCATATGTGGGGAACAGGGAGGGAAGAGGAAGTAAGAGCCTGAGTAGACATGAGCAATCACCCAATGCGACTTATAGCTCTTTAGGACAAAAAGATTAGTATTGTCACATTCAGCTCTCATTTCCTTTCACGTGGTCAGCCATAAACTCTTCTTTCTCTTGTGCCACAGGTAGTCCTCAACTTACAACAGTTTGGTTAGTGTCTGTTCAAAGTTACAATAGTACTGAAAAAGTTATGCCCATTTTTCACACTTACAACCATTGCATCATCCTCATGGTCATGTGATAAAAATTCAGATGCTCGGCAACTGACTCATATGTATGACAGTTACTGTGTCCCAGGATCATGTGATCACCTTTTACAATCTTCTGACAAGCGAAGTCAATGGGAAAGCCAGATTCATTTAACAACCATGTTACTAACTCAACAGCTGCAGTGATACGCTTAACAACTGTAGCAAGAAAGGTCATAAAATGAGGCAAAACTCATTTAAAAATTGTCTCACTTGGCAACAGAAACTTTGGGCTCAATTGTGGTCGTAAGTCGAGGACTACCTGCAATGGAATGTCCCATTTCCAGGCTGCTTCTACCAATCTTATCAGGAAGTCAGCCCAGCTCTTAGCAATCTACATAGGGGCTTAAAGAATAGAATAGAATAGAATAGAATAGAATAGAATAGAATAGAATAGAATAGAATAGAATAGAATAGAATAGAATAGAATTCTTTATTGGCCAAGTGTGATTGGACACATAAGGAATTTGTCTTGGTGCATATATGCTCTCAGTATACATAAAAGAAAAGTTACATTTGTCAAGAATCATAAGGTACAACACTTAATGATAGTCATAGGGAACAAATAAGCAATCAAATCATATTAGGAAACAGTCAATATACAGTAAATCTTAAGGATACCAGCAACAAGGTTACAGTCATACAGTCATAAGTGGGAGGAGATGGGTGATAGGAACAATGAGAAGATTAATAATAATGCAGACTTAATAACTAGTTTGACAGTGTTGAGGGAATTATTTGCTTAGCAGAGCGATGGCGTTCGGGAAAAAACTATTCTTGTGTCTAGTTCTGCTGTGCAGTGCTCTATAGCGTTGTTTTGAGGGTAGGAATTGAAACAGTTTATGTCCAAAATGTGAGGGGTCTGTAGATATTTTCACAGCCCACTTTTTGACTCGTGCAGTATACAGGTCCTCAATGGAAGGCAGGTTGGTAGCAATTGTTTTTTCTAAAGCCGTTGTTGCTTTTGAAAATCCTTCAGGCTAAAGGCAGAATTGATAATGAATGAGCTGCCTCACATTTCGACTGCTCTAAACACAGGGACAAGATGATAAAATGTCACTTCACCTAAGCTGGCCTCTTTCCCTGGAGCTTGCCAATCTACATGGCACTATACCTCATGATACTATCCTCCCTCCTAGATTACAGTAAGAAGTCTGAACTCTGAGATTCCTCCTAGTGGTGAGTGGCTCCTTTCCTGGGGGTGGTAATTACTGAACAGTTATGCCCATCCTCCTTGCTCCCAAACCAACCATTGAACAGAGACAGAAAACTCTTTCACCCCAGATGTGCAAATCCTTTATAGTGCCTCCACGTCTTGCTCAGAAGAGTTTGAGCTTTGAGAGTATGATAACTAACATCCCCTGAAACCAATCATGAAGAGCTCATCCCAGAAAACCCACTCAGGTAGTAAAACACAAGGTTATGACAACCTAAAAAAACAAGTGGAAAAGACAGACCTCATTTTCAATGCAACTTTGAACATCGGTATTTTTAAATTGGACTTGGATACTTTCTGCAATAATTCAGTTAACCGCTCTATGAGTGTTTTGCTAGACAATGTGGAAATTTGTTTTACTATCATTTCCTCATCTCTATTATTGTTGCCTTTAAGGGTGGGGATTGTTTCAAAACAGTGTTGTGGTGAGCCCTGTTAGGGTATGCAACTGACATTTGGCATCCAGTTGTGCCAAAACAAGAAGCATCTTCAAATATTTTGAACTTCCCTCATTAGGGTGAAACCTTTTTTTTAACACTGAATCGTGAAGTGGTTTTGTTATCAAATCTTGAATCGCTTAAATGCAATCTGGAAATTTGCTGGGAAAAGAAACAAGGAGAAACAGTTGGGCTTGCATATCCATACAGAGACTGTTGGGAGCAGCCACTGAACAGCGGCTGCTGGAAAGATGCAGTTGCTTTAATGAACTAAGACAGGTGTTTTGTAAGCTTTTTTTTTTTTTGCACTCTGTGAGCACTTCTTTCAAAGCATTTGCACAGCTCAACTATAACATTGCAAACATTCAAATAACAATATTTAGTAACCAACAAACAATCCCATTAACCCAGAAAAATTGTGGATTTCCTTATCACTCTATGCTTTTGAAGCACCTATTCAGGAGGTTGTTTGAACAACTTTATAAATATAACAAGATTCTTAGGGAGATTAAAGAAAGGAAACAAAACAAAACCCAAACCTGAAATGACCTCTACGCCCATTCTTGTTCAATATCAGTTGTCATGCTGATTATCTAAAACTGAATGTGACATAACTGAGTACTCAGCTGATGACAGATAATATTCTGCTTACTGTATGTATTATAGAAGACAAATGGAAACAGCCTCTCTGGTAAGGTGACAATTTGTACTGCATACATATAATTCTGACAGGACCATTAGAGGGAGGACCATTTTGTTTTGGAAATTAACTATTGGTGGCAACCCTGAAGCCTCCAAAATGGCCTCAGCCAGGTTCACTTCAGAGTTGACAACGGGACAACAAAATAGCAAGTTTGTGTTAAATAGTACCTTGCAAAGGTATTATAGCTACAAGGTACAATGTTTACTTGTTTGTTTATTTTTGAAAGCCAGGAGTGCAATTAACCTGAGTCTTTGGAGGGGCACTGTGCTGTAAGCAGTCCTTAGTACTCTCTAGTATCTAGTATCTGGTACTGATAATGTTACCTAGTTTGGTTTATGAGACATCTGCAAGAAAACAGCCAAGCTCAGAGAGCGCCAAGGACCACTCATTTCAATCCTGAGCTACAAATTATATATATAAACTATATACCTTAAACTGTCTACCTTGGACCTCACCCCATTCCTAAGAGGTCCATAAAGGGGCATGAAGAAGAGCCTTGGTAGCGCAGCAGACTAAAGTGCTGTTAAGTAGCACCAGCTGCTTGCAATTACTGCAAGTTCAAATCTCACCAGGCTCAAGGTTGACTCAGCCTTCCATCCTTCCGAGGTAGGTAAAATGAGGACCCGGTTTGTGGGGCAATAAGCTGACTTTGTATAAAAAAGAACACCGCTGGGGGGGGGGGCGAAAACCCTACTAAGCAGGTATATACAAAAGTATGAAGGCTATTGCTTAATGCATTGTAAGCTGCCCTGAGTCTCTGGAGAAGGGCGGCATATAAATCGAACCAATAAATAAATAAATAAATAAATAAATAAATAAATAAATAAATAAATAAATGAATGAATGAATGAATGAATGAATGAATGAGCACACCAGCATGCCTACCATCCCTGTCCTACTGTCCCCATTTATTTGTATTCATTTCTTTCGTTCATATCCATGTTTATATTTATACCTGCTATCTTGTAAATGTTTGATGAACTAATAAATATAATATATAATATAAATATTCTCCTTTATTGGCACTCTGTGTAGTGTTATGCAATAAAGAGAATGATGACAACTATCAGCTGATTTGCAAGCAAGGGGTGAAAGGTAAACAAGACACTATCATTTGAACGGTTACAGAATCAATTGCTAATTTATCAGTAGGTGTCAGTTGTTAAACTGGGGGTGGGGCTTAACGCTTGTAAATCACTATGATTTATGGACATAAAAGCTTATGAGTAGATGGAGTGGTCAAAAACAGTCAGACGGGAGGGAAGATGTCATAGTGTGACATTTATTTTGGAAAATGAAGTGATAAAGAGGGTAACTCGAGGAATCTATGAACATTCTAGTAATGGCTAAGAGTGGATTGCCTTAAGGTCCACCAGCTACTACAGCTAATGTTAGGGTGAAGGCCATTCAGACTTGAGGTACCTTGAAGTTCATTTGTTTTTTTGTTTTGTTTTTGTTTTGTTTTTGTTTTGTTTTTAATTTATTTGTCAAGCATATATAAGATAACAGATAAAAGTATAAACATGATTATGCATACATGAAATGGATACGAATAAAAAGGGACAATAGGACAGGGATGGTAGGCGCATTGGTGCACTTATGCACACCCCTTACAAACCTCTTAGGAATGGGGTGAAGTCAACAGTAGATAGATACATTGTTAAGATACATGGAATTTATTAAAGTGGAATGCAATTCACGTTTGAGGATTTTGTGCAGAAGGATGTTTGATTCTAGGCAGAGTTGTTGATGTCATATAAGGCACCTTTGAGCATATTTTCACATAGTGCATCCATCCCGCCTCCCCCAAAAAAACATTTTTTCAGTATTCAAAATGTATTAAATTTATGCAAGAGCTTGTTGGGCCACCAGTATGGGTTCCATCAGCAGTATCAGTGGCCAAGTGCAAATGAGCAAAACCATTAAGTCTGTGCTGTTGTTAGTGTTTCTCTTATTTTATTTTAAACTGGCCTCTGCCCTCCCCCCCACAATGTGGTGTTCTCGGGTTGCATACAATGGGTACACTGGGTTATCATGGCCTTATCTCCATGGCTTTATCTCACAGATTTTTCCAGTGTGTCTAACCTGTCAAAACAACAGGAGGATGACTACATTGGAAGGTTAGCTTAACCTGTCTTGGCTAGGTCTTCACCCAGTATTATTCTACATTTGATTATACTCAATTAGCTATAATGTCAGATTCAATAATAGTGGAGTAATTCAGTCATCATGATGTTCTTTCCTGTGGTTTCTTGACACTTTCTCACTGAATTCTATTATTTATGGGTGATTTTTTTTAATGCCAGTAGCTCAAGTCAAAAAGGGTAATGCTAGATCTAAAAATGATATGTATGTATGAGTTTTCAATAAGTTGGCAAGGCAGAATATATTTCACAGAATATATTATTTCTCATTTAAAGGGAGGAAGATTTTGCAGAAGTAAAAAAAGATATTTTCTCAGAAATGAGTCTTACTGAATCCCATGGTAGATATTTCTTATTACATCCATGTTGAGTGTGCTCAGAAGTTCAAATTTACCCACCCTTGCTCATTATTTTCTATGAGTCACTGCTTTTTCTCCTTAATTTCTATATCCCCAAATATCTACTATGACTATTTGGAAAAATATACAATTCAAAACTTATCATTGCAGTGAATATGAGCTTTTTTACCAGAGCAAGGCACAGAAGCATAGATGTTTCCTGCATTCTGACATAAAGCCTAATTATAGAATGTTTCCAAGCATGTTCATTATATCAAATATATAGTCTATAAATCTTTTAAATGCATTTCTGTTCTTTACTAGATCATAAAGAGACTAACCCCTTAATGGATTTCTGCCTTGTCATGGCGAAGGGGCTTGCGTAGCTCAATGAAGCTATGAGCTATGCTGTGCAGGGCCACCCAAGACAGACAGGTCATAGCAGAGAGCTCTGACAAAACATGATCCAGTGAAGAAGGAAATGGCAACCCACTCCAGTATATTTGCCATGAAAGCCCCAAGGACAGTACCAAAAGGAAAAAAAGATATGACGCCGGAAGATAGCCTTGGTACTACAGTGGTTTAAAGCACCCTGTTATTAACATAGCTGCCTGCAATTTACTGCTGGTTCGAATCTCTCCAAGGCTCAAGGTTGACTCAGCCTTCCATCCTTTCTAAAGGTAGGTTAAATGAGGACCCAGTTTGTGGGGGCAATAAGCTGACTTTGTATAAATATACAAAAGTATGAAGGCTATTGCTTAACGCACTGTAAGCCGCCCTGAGTCTCCGGAGAAGGGCGGCATATAAATCAAATTTAAAAAAAAAAAAAAAAAAAGATGAGCCCCTCAGGTCAGAAGGTGTCCAAAATGCTACTGGGGAAGAGCAAAGGGCTAGAACTAGTAGCGCCAGAAAGAGTGAAGCGACTGGGCAAAGCTGAAAGGACGCTCAGCTGTGGATGCATCTGGTGGTGAAAGGAAACTTCAATGCTGTAAAGATTTTTTCTCCATAGGAACCTGGAATGTAAGATCCATGAATCAAGGCAAACTGGACGTGGTCAAACAAGAGATGACAAGACTGAACATCAACATCTTAAGAATCAGCGAACTAAAATGGACAGGAAGGTGTGAATTTAATTCAGATGACCATCAGGTATACTATGACTCTACACATGGACATCACCAGACAGTCAACACAGAAATCAGAATGACTATGTGCTCTGCAGCCAAAGATGGAGAAACTCTATACAGTCAGTAAAAACAAGACTAGGAGCTGACTGTGGCTCAGATCATGAGCTTCTTATGGCAAAATGTAGGCTTAAATTGAAGAAAGTAGGGAAAAGCACTAGGCCACTCAGGTATGAACTAAATCATATCCCTGATGAATATACAGTAGAGGTGACAAATAGATTTAAGGAATTAGATCTGATAGACAGAATGCCTGAAGAACTATGGATGGAGGTTTGCAACATTGTACAAGAGGTAGCAACTAAAACCATCCCAAAGAAAAATGAAGGCAAGAAAGCAAAATGGTTGTCTGAAGAAGCTTTGCAAATAGCTGAGGAAAGAAGGAAAGCGAAAGGCAAGGGAGAAAGAGAAAGATACACCCAATTGAATGCAGAATTCCAGAGAATAGCTAGAAGAGATAAGAATGCTTTCTTAAACGAACAGTGCAAAGAAATAGAAGAAAACAATAAAATAGGGAGGACCAGAGATCTCTTCAAGAAAATTGGAGACATGAAGGGAATGTTTCATGCAAAGATGGGCATGATAAAGGACCAAACAGAGGTCCCAATAGCAGGGACCTAACAGAGGCAGAAGAGATTAAGAAGAGGTGGAAAAATTACACAGAAGAACAATACAAGAATGAGCTTAACATCTCTGATAACCATAATGGGGTGGTCACTTGAGCTAGACATCCTAGAATGTGAAGTCAAATGGGACTTAGGAAATCTGAGCAACAATAAAGCTAGTGGAGGTGACAGTATTCCAGCTGAGCTATTCAAAATCTTAAAAGACGATGCAGTAAAAGTGCTATACTCAATTTGCCAGCAAATTTGGAAAACTCAACAGTGGCCACAGAATTGGAAAAGGTCAGTTTACATTTCAATTCCAAAGAAAGGCAATGCCAAAGAATGTTCAAACTATCGCACCACTGCACTCATTTCAAATGCTAGTAAAGTTATGCCTAAAATCCTACAAGCTAGGCTCCAGTAGTATGTGGATTGAGAACTACCAGAAGTACAGGCAAGATTTCGAAGAGGCAGGGGAACTAGAGATCAAATTGGCAACATATGCTGGATCATGAAGAAAGTTAGGGAGTTCCAGAAAAACATCTACTTCTGTTTCATTGACTGTGCTAAAGCCTTTGATTGTGTGGATCACAACAAATTGTGGCAAGTTGGGAGTACCAGACCATTATTTGTTTCTTGAGAAACTTATATGTGGGTCAAGAAGCAACAGTGAGAACTGGACACGAAACCACTAATTGGTTCAAAATTGGGAAAGGAGTCCGGCAAGGCTGTATACTGTCACCCTGCCTATTTAACTTATATGCAGAGCACATCATGAAAAAGGCGGGACTGGATGGATCAAAAGTTGGAATTAAGATTGCTGGGAGAAATATCAACAACCTCAGATATGCAGATGATACCACTCTAATGGCAGAAAGCGAAGAGGAACTAAAAAGCCTCTTGAAGAAGGAGAGTGCAAAAGTTGGCTTGAAACTCAACATTAAGAAAACTAAGATCATGGCATCTGGCTCTCTCAATTCCTGGCAAATAGATAGGGAAGAAATGGAGGTAGTGACAGATTTTATTTTCCTGGGCTCCAAGATCACCGCAGATGGGGACTGCAGCCAAAAAATTAAAAGATGCTTGCTCCTAGGGAGAAAAGCTATAGCAAATCTAGACAGCATACTAAAAAGCAGAGACATCACCCTGCCAACATAAGTGCGTATAGTCAAGGCTATGGTTTTCTCAGTTGCAATGTATGGCTGTGAAAGTTGGACCATAAGAAAGGCTGAGCACCAAAGAATTGAGGCCTTTGAACTATGGTCCTGGAGAAGACTCCTGCGAGTCCCTTGGACTGCAAGGCAATCAAACTGGTCAGTCCTAGAGGAGATCAACCCTGACTGCACTTTAGAAGGCCAGATCCTGAAGATGAAACTCAAATAGTTTGGCCACCTCATGAGAAGGAAGGACTCACTGGAGAAGAGCCTAATGCTGGGAAAAATTGAGGGCAAAAGAAGAAGGGGATGACAGAGAATGAGGTGGCTGGATGGAGTAGGCGTGAGCTTAAATGGACTCCAGAGGATGGTAGAGGACAGGAAGGCCTGGAGGAATGTTGTCCATGGGGTCGCGATGGGTCGGACACGACTTCGCAACTAACAACAACAGCAAAAGAGACAAAGGACTGCATCCAACAGTGTGCAAATCTGTTAGGGTTTCACAATGTTAAAATAGTTGTGTCTTTTACCATTTTGCACAGCTGCCTTGGAAGTTGCTGCCAGCTGTTTTGCAGGGGGGATTCTCCCCTTCTGTTGAAGCAAGGTAGCTATGCATGCATATGCTGTAATTAGGTACAAAGACAAACAGGAGCGGATTCTGAAGAAGTCATGAGTCCTTTGGAAAACATCTGGCTGATATAACAATATAACAAGAGGTGTTTCCCATGCATTCTGAAACATTCATTGGAAAAAAGCTGAAAATCCTGAAACATATTTCTGCCAATGCAGCAGGATCTCCTCTTTCTTTTCTTTTTTTTTTTCTGTTGGATACCTTCATGTCTCAAAATTTGGTCCATAATATTCTTTGGAGCAGAAGTGAGTATTGATAAGTTTCTGTATGAAAAAGAAGGATCCATTTTATGTACTAGTACTATAATGCATTTGTATACAGGCACAATTGGACCCAGATATCTATAGATTTTGGTGTTGAAATCAATTGAACACATCCATTTCACATCTCAATCTTTCAGGGAACAGAGAGTTTTTATATAAAACCTGAGATCAAAGTCTATTAAGGAGAGAGACAATGCAACAAATCCATTACTTGGGAGAAATGGGATTAACATGTGAAAAAAGAGAAAGAAAATAGAGCTATTTCAAACCTTTCAGAAGTTTTTCAGCAGCTGTATAGTACAAAGTAATAGGTCTCAATTTTCAGTAGATTCACTGCTAGGAAACGAATAATTATAGAAAAATAGTATAAATTCTATCCTTATTTTTCTCCATTGTTGTTGTGTCCAGGTTCACATAATGCTTGGAACACACCTTTAAAGTTCCTATGACAAAAATGTGGTGATATGTAGAAACAAAACAACATCTCCTTCAACAAACATGCCTACTTATACCCAGTGGTGGGATTCAGCCAGTTCGCACCACTTCGGGAGAACCGGTTGTTAACTTTCTGAGTAATTTGGCAAACTGGTTGTTGGAAGAAATCATTAGGGCAGAGAACCGGTTGTTAAATTACTTGAATCCCACCACTGCTTATACCTACTACAACTTACACCAGCACTAATGAGGCACACTCAAAAGCCATTTGGAGATGACATAATCATTAAAACAAACAAACAAAAATCTGCTACTGAGCTGGGTTTACTTATATACTAGGAAGACACGGTGGAGCTTTCACCAGAGTGCTGTCCAAACACACCTTTCTAATTCAATTCTTCTTATGCTGACCTTGCAAATTAGAGGTTTAATTGTCAGAAAAATGGGCTGGAGAGCTGAGTTTCAACACAGTCTCTGCTATTCCTCATTCCTCATTTATTTATATTATTCTCTAAGATGGGTTAACAGCATCAATCTCACACAATTCAAATTTCATAGAGAATACATTCACCCCCTCTTTTGTGTGACAATCTGTAACACAGAGGTCCCCAAACCCCAGGCCATAGATCGGTACTGGTCTGTGGCCTGTTAGGAAGCAGGCTGCACAAGCAGGGAGTGAGTGAGTGAAGCTTCATCTGCGCATGCGCTGGATCTAGTTGCACACGAAACCATCCCTTTCCAAGTCCTTGGAAAATTGTCTTCCACAAAACCTGTCCCCGGTGCCAGAAAGGTTGGGGACAGCTGCTGTAACATATCTGAAAGCATAGTTGTCCCTCCACTTGTCTCTTTTGTAAACTAAACATGCTCAGGTCTTGTAACAATATGAACCAGTCTTTCAAGAGGCCGGGAAAATGACAACACATATGATAAAAGCAATATTTCTTATGTACTTTCATCACAATGCCCCACATAAGAATATAAATTATAGCATTTCGTCCGATCAAGTCATCACACACACTTGATGTCAGCATCATTGTGATTGGCTGTAGATGCCGCTGCTTTGCACCACACAGTTTTTCTCCTAATATTTACATATACCTTGAACAAACAATGGTGTTCCCTATGTTCCTTAGTGTCCATTTCACATCAACATTGTGTTGTCAGCCAGCAAAATAGTTTAATGTTGATTAAAAATGGGATTACCTTTTGTACATGCAAGTTTTTCCTCTGGTAATCTTTCAGCAAAGCACATTTACTTGCATATTCATAGTCACTTAGAATTCAAAATGATCCTATGAACTCAATAAATAATAACCACTAAAAAAAACCCTACCATCTTAATTGAAATTTTATCATTTTTACACCATAATCATAAAAAGTTTTTTAAACAAGAATCCAAGTGCAAAAATTATGTTTGTGTAGTCATTTGAGGAGGCTTAACCAAAGACTACTTGCAGGTTTTTTAATTCCCATTCCCAAATTGTCAACAAAGATGTGACCCAACCTACAATTGTATTAGCTGATGCCAAATACAATAAACTAAGAATAAGTGAGCCAATCATCAATAGTGTCTACCCACTAGAGTCCTTTTGTTCCATACACCCTCATCCATGAGTGAGAGGGCATATTTGTAGCTTACTGGACTATTAAAGATTTACTCAAAAATAATTGTAGAAAAGCTGAACACTCAGGGGAAGCATGACTTGTAAGTTCCTGTTTTGCAGGGACATTGGGGGAGGAAAAGACAAGAAGTAACTGAAGGCTCCCAAGAAATAAACTGTAGCTAAACATAAAGACAGCAGCTGTACCAGAGAGGGAAAAGTCAATGACGGGTGGAGAAGATGTTGAAGGTGTTTGCTTATTATCACCAATAGTTAGAGAAGCCAGTGCAAAAATATCAGCAGTTCCTTTAACTATGACATATCTGATAATAGAACATTTGTGTCAAGTGGAAAGGGTAGATACCAAGTTGCCATGTCACAGAAGTAAAATCCAAGCAAGAAGAAATCAGTTGTGCAGAAGTTGCACAACCAGCCCAGTCATCCATCCAGCTAGAACCATCAGGATACCTAGTTTTGATAAAGAATGTGTCAGGCATGAAGAATCAGGACCACATGTTAAACTGCTGTATTGCTCATGTCTATAAGAATACAGTAAACTAGTGGCCAGCACTAAATTGGTGCTAGATAAGAGTTAATAGAATTCAAGGGGTCTGGTCTTGGATCATTTGTGGGAACATAATGACTCCAGGCTGATTCCTCTCTTGATTCTGCCTTCTTCTTCTCCTACAGAATGGTAGCAAGGGGAAGAAAGTGAGTGCTTTTCCTTTACTTTGGTTCTGGCACTAACCACACAGCTAATTTATAAACAATAGGTCAGAAGAGAAATCTAACATCCCAAATATCCAGGTCCAAGCCCGTGAGGGGATATAGAGGCCAACTGCAAAGAACAGATTGGGCAATGGGGAGGCAGTGAATAAAAGCACCTACTTACTAGAGTCATACAGGTTTTCGTTCCAAAATTATTGCTTTCCAATGCCAGCGGGAAAATTATCACCAATCAGTCTCCCTAATGTGGGGCAAGTACTATGTAGGAATGTACTTAAAATGGCAAGTTAGCTGCCTGCCAAGTTGCTGATTTCTGGGTGGTCAACCAAGCCATTTCTGAATATGGGTGAAAGTGCTGCTTTGAAAGAAAGCCAAATATGTAAGGTCACAGATACAGAGGAGGGGAGGGGAGTGCATGGAGAAGTAGCATCAGGAGATGCTCCAGGGGTGAAATGCTACTGGTTCGCCAAACCGGTACTAAAAAAAAAAAGTTCCGATGATCAACTGAGTGACGCGCGATCATCGGAACTTTTTCTTTTTTACTTTTTTAAAGCATTTTTTTACAATCTATTCGCCCAAACCGGTAGTAAAAAAATGCTTAAAAAAGATTTTAAAACCGTTCCCAAGATCACGTGCCACAGCTGATTCACTACCCTCGCTGTTCTACTTACCTTCCCAAGCCTCCTTTTGGCATATACTGTACATACCAACTGGCTAATTTTATGGGTAAGGGGTTTTAAATTGGGGAAGCCAAATTAATTTAATCACGTTTTAAATTATTTTACTTTTCATATTGTATGTATTTTAATTTTGGCTGTTCACCGCCCTGAGTCCTTTGGGAGAAGGGCGGTATAAAAATTTTAATAATAAATAAAATAAATAAATAAATGTGCACATAGCGTGAGTTTGGTGCGAACTGTGCATGCACGCATGCAGCGCACATGTGCACTCAGTGAACAAGTAGCCAACCGGTTCAGATTTCTCCACTGAGATGCTCCCTCTCATACACCTGTCTTCTACACCTGCAACTTGTTGGCTATTTTTCAACATGGATTTAGAGCTCTTTCAGAAAAGTTCTGGATATATATTTAGAAATAATCCAATTGAAAGATCGCAAATGGGAACAGCATCAAAACACTGCTCCCTCCTAGCAGTAGCACTTAGACTTATAGACCTCTCCATAGTGCTTTACAGCACTCTCTGACCAGCTTACAGAGTCAGCATATTGCCCCCAACAATCTGGGTCCTCATTTTATCAACCTCAGAAGGATGGAAGGTTGAGTCAACCTTGAGCCGGACAGGATCGAACTTCCAGTGGGCAGAGTTAGCCTGCAATACTGCATTCTAACCACTGCACCACCACAGCACTAGACCTATTCTTTCTAAAATGTACTAAGTCCATGTTGAAAAGAAACATATAAAATCAGAATAATTAAATAAAATTTAAGTTCTCTGCAATAGGCAAAAATATACTTTCTCCTGGATGTCTTATGTTGTGTTGTGTTGCCTTGCCTTTTGTTCAGGAATGGTTTTCTTTGTCTTGGGATAGAAAAAGGAATTTTAAAGGTTGAGAAGACAATCCCGATCAGAGCAAACTTGAGGATGAATTTAGTTTGGTGTTAGAGTTACAAGTTAACTATTTTCTATAAATAAAGAGTTATTTTCGAGCCCAGTCCTCGGGCTCGCCACAGCTGGGGGGACAACATGGTGAGGGTGCTGGCAGTCACAAAGGCAGCAATACCCGGCAGAGGTGAAACCTACTGGCATGTCTCCAAGATTGTGGGAGGCGCCGAAGTGCCCATGCACCTCTCAGCTGGTCCCGGGCACCCTGCAGCAGGGTCGAGCAGTAACGGGAAGCCCCTGCGCCTCTCCACTGTTTCCCAGTGGTATCGGAGGCACCGGGCCGCCACAGCACAGCTGATGGACTCCCGCTTCACAGCTGATAGGAACAGCAGAGATCTGGATGTTCGGTCAAGGTCAGGTCTGCCTTGGCTGAGATGCCACCAGCAACGCTGGCCCGGAAGGCCACCAGGGACATAACCTGACATAAACCATGGTCACCTATGCTGGATGTTAGCTGCCAGGGGGGAATGGCCATAGGTAATTGGGTATTTGGAAGGATAAATGCCGGATAATTGGAGGGTGGGGAGTTAGGAGTAAAAACAGTGCTGGAAGGCGGATGCTCCCAGCGCTGACTTCACATGGTTTATTGCATTTTCACTGCATTCTGTGGCTTGCCTGTTATGGAGGAAATAAACACACAGTTCCAGCTACCCTTGTTGTCGTTTTGTGTTGGCTTTATTCTCGTTCCAGCCAGGCCTGCCCTGACAGGTTGAGAGTTATTCAAATAAAGTCAAATTCATTTTTTAATTTAAAAAAAAACCATTTCTTAAATTTGAATTTCAATTTGAACTTCAGAATTCAAGAGATTAGTGTTAAGATTAGTGTTAGATTTTCAAATGAGTGCTGGAAATCTAGGAAGGAAGGATTTTTTGTATTTTTGTATTTTATTAGTTTATCAAATGTGCAAGATAGCAGGTATAAATATAAACATGGATGTGAATAAAAGAAATGAATACAAATAAATGGGAACAGTAGGACAGGGATGGTAGGCGTGCTGGTGTGCTTATGTACACCCCGTCTTAGGAATGGAGTGAGGTCCATGGTAGACAGTTTAAGGTTGAAGCTGTGAGGGTTTGAGGATGCAACAGCGGACTCAGGTAGAGCATTCCAGGCAGTGACCACTCTGCTGCTGAAGTATTTTCTGCAATAGAGTTTAGAGCGGTTTACCTTGAGTTTGTACCGATTGTTTGCCCGTGTATTATTAAGGTTGAAGCTGAAGAAGTTGTTGACAGGTAAGACGTTGTAGCAGATAATTTTGTGTACTGTGCTTAGAACATATCACAGACGGCGCAGTTCCAGATTGTCCAAGTCCAAAATTTAAAGTCTGGTGGCATAGGGAATTCTATTGTGAGAAGGGGTATGGAGTACTCTTCTTCTGAAGTACCTCTGGACCCGCTCAATCGTATTAATGTCCGATATACAGTGTGGATTCCAGGCAGATGAGCTGTATTCAAGAACTGGTCTGGCAAAGGTTTTGTATGGAAAGATGACAAATAGAGAGGACAGAAATATTGTATATCTTTGGGCTAAAAATGAATGATTAAAACCATACAGATTATGTCTTCAGTTTCAGTCCTCCTGACTAGTCTAGAATAGTCCAGAATTGTTTATAGCTAATAAAGAAAAGTATTTGGCTCAAGGTTCCAAAAATTCTACAGTGACCCCATGATGTCTAACCCAGGCTGTTTGACAAGCAGCAAAGTATTGATTTCGATTTTTTTTTAAAAAAAAAAGAAAGAAAGAAAGAAAAGGAAAAGAAAACTTAGTTAATATCTTTTCCTCTTAGAGGAGAGTTTAGACAGGAACAGATGGTTCTTAGAGGCTATTGCATATCAATGTCACCTCAGATAATCCTTCTAACAGATTCCAGATACTTCCAAAATGTCCTTTTGCCAATTTCATCTGCTAATGCAGAGATTAAATTCAAGTTCAGCAAGAACAATTTTGACAGGGGGAAAAAAATCAATGGTCTTTGTAATTTCTTTAAGCTAACAAATAGCACCGGAAGGCTATCCAAGGTTAGGTGGTTATTAAAAATGAATATTTAAATAGACTTGGGGGGAATATGATATTACATTCTTGTGGCCCAGAACAAAAGACATTGTCCGAAAAAGGCAGCCACAGGTCTTTTCACAATGGCAATTTGTGTACACGTTCCTTAATTCCTGCATTTTTCTCTTAAATGCAGGCCTCCATACAATGTTTTTATTCATGTATGTCATCTCGGTAGAATCTCACTAAAAATAGTGCAACGTAAGAACGAAGGGATCTTTTACACTTCTAAGTGGGTTTATGTGAATTTTTATTTTTTGCTGTGGAAACATCTTGCAGCATACAGTAATTGCGCAGTAGTGAAGAAAAGCTTTTTGTTCTCTGATAGACTTGGTAGGTTCTTCTTCTTCTTCTTCTTCTTCTTCTTCTTCTTCTTCTTCTTCTTCTTCTTCTTCTTCTTCTCCTTCTCCTTCTCCTTCTCCTTCTCCTTCTCCTTCTCCTTCTCCTTCTTCTCCTCCTTCTTCCTTCCTCCCTCCTCCTTTCTCCTTCTTCTTCCTGGCTTCAATATAAAAAGCTGAGAAAGCTGAATACGCTCTTGCTGGTAAACAATCTCCTCAATAAATCATCTTCAACAGAAAAGATAACTCAGTATCCATATAAATGACTGCTGATAATTTTTTTCATGCATTCCTCTTGACAAGACTTCCACTGCTATACATCAGATTTATGAAACAAGTTTACGAGTAAAACAAATCAAATTACAGAAGTCTTTGTCCTATTGCTCCACTGAGCTCTTATTTGCGCAAGTGAGAAAAAAAATCTGGTTTTAAAAAAATCTGGTTTCTTTAGACAATGGAAAAAGAAGATTGCATATCAAAGGGCTTTAGATCCTAAAAATAATGTATTAATAAATTATTCGTGGAAAATTAAGCATAATCTGTTAACTGCCTCAGCGAATTCAGTGTTTCCTCTGCAATGTAATATTTATGTTTCTTATTTTTAGCATCCCAATTTTCTGCAAAAAAACAATAATCTCAGTATGTAATTATACTACACTCCATGAGTGTGGTTGGTTGGGATTTACAGAAAGAAGCAGTGAACATGATTAATCCCCATCAGAATGATTTCCATTTTTCTGTTTATTACAAAATTAACCCATATTGCTGGCATCATTACTGACCATAAAGAGAGAAAGAACAAGTGCATTATTAATTGCAAATGTAAAATACGTGTTATATCAATGTCATTATATTAGCAAACATTATTCCTAATTTTTAAGTCTATGTTTATCAAATCCAATCCAATTAGTTGTGTCAATCAAATTCATCAGTTATGCGAGTATTATATTGCAAAGAAATCTCTGCCATAATATGTTTGGGATCTTATGGATTATAATGTGAATTATAAAGTGGATTATGATGCAATATATTCAAATTCCTACATATTTATTTATTTATTTATTTATTTTATTTTATTGGACTTATATGCTGCCCTATCTCCACAGGAATCAGGGCGGCTCACAACAATAAACAAAAACAAACAGACCATTAAAAACAAAGTCCATGATAAAATTGACAAAAAAATCCAATAAAACCCCCTTAAATTCTATTAAAAACCCCATCAGTTTAGGGTGGCTAGGTGAAATAGCCACGTTTTCAGCCCACGGCGGAAGGAGCGAAGGTCGGGGGGCCACCCGGAGCTCCAGAGAGAGTTGATTCCAAAGGGTGGGTGCACCTACAGAGAAAGCTCTCTCCCTGGGGATCACCAGCCAACATTGTCTGGCCGATGGCACTCTGAGTAGGCCCTCCCTGTGAGAGCGCACCGGGTGATGGGAAGCTGTTGATGGCTGCAGATGGTCCGCCAAATATCCCGGGCCTAAGCCATGTAGGGCTTTATAAGTGATCACCAGCACCTTGAATGTCACCCGGAGGGCAACTGGCAACCAATGCAGGTCGCGCAGGAGAGGTGTAACATGGGAGTGTCGGGACACTCCCATCACTACCTGCGCGGCCGCATTCTGCACCAGCTGAAGCCTCTGAGTGGTCTTCATGGGCAGCGCCATGTAGAGAGCATTGCAGTAGTCAATACGGGAAATGACGAGCACATGAGTGACTATGCGTAGGGCATCTCGGTCCAAATAAGGGCGCAACTAGCGTACCAGGCGAACCTGAGCAAATGCCCCCCTGGTCACGGTCATAACATGATCTTCCAAATTTAACCGTGAATCCAGGAGGATGCCCAGGTTACACGCCCTATCTACAGCAGGTAACACTTCACCCCATATAGCCAGAGATGCTTGTTTGAGCCGAGATGCCAGTACCCACAGCCACTCGGTCTTGGCAGGGTTGAGCCGCAGCCTGTTTCTCCCCATCCAGGTCCATACCGCTTCCAGGCACTGGGACATCACGTCGAGGGCATCACTGGGATGGTTCGGGGTTGATATGAAAAGTTGAATACTCATGAACAGGTAATTCACCCTGTACATAGTAAATGTGTTCTCTTTATTTGAAATGTGAAAGAAACAGTCTGTTTGCAGCCTCTTCATACCTTGCTGCTATTTATACCCGTATTTTATAAATGTAGTTAATAATTAATATTTATTTTAAAAAGGTCAATGAAATGTTTAGTGTTTAAACAAGTGGTGGGTTGCCCCCGATTCGGTCCAGTTCTATAGAACTGGTAGTAAAAGGCTCCACCCACCCACCACGATGTCATCACGGGTGAACTGTGTGCCAGCTCCCGTTGAAAACCAGTAGTAAAGGTAAGTAGAACCCACCCCTGGTTTAAACATACGTACTAACTGGCTGTTTGAATGTGGGATGATTCTAAAGATCCAATCAGAATATTTGCAAAGTCCATCTTGGATTTCTGTATATGGGATGCATTTGTACAGTGTTTTGAGATTGAATGCAAGTTTACATAGGACAGAGAATTGGATCTATGCAAAGACTGTGCAGAAGGTGTCTTACCGAACCACGGTGGTGCAGTGGTTAGAGTGCAATACTGCAGGTTACTTCTGCTGATCACCGGCTGCCAGCAGTTTGACAGAACGAATCTCACCAGGTTCAAGGTTGACTCAGCCTTCCATCCTTCCGAGGTGAGTAAAATGAGGACCCAGATTGTTGGGGGCAAAATGCTGACTCTGTAAACCGCTTAGAGGGAGTTATAAAGTACTGCAAAGCAGTATATAAGTCTAAGTGCTATTGCTATTGCTATTGCTTACAAGTAAACAAAGGTTCCACCGCTCTTCGCCAAGTATTATTTGATTTGGGGACTTCCTGACCCTTTGATATCTTCCAAAAATCTAAATTTATGGTGACAATCCCAAATATCCAAGGAAGTACCTAATAAAGGGTAATATTTTAATTCAAAGCAAATCTTATTTAATTGCCTGGAACTAATTATAAGCAATTAGTTTTAGATTCTGATTGTAAGTCTTAATGCTACCTAGGAAATGTAAGAATGCACAACACTGTTCTGTTTAGCATTATTATTATTTGGGTATTCTTGTCAAATATAAATATCCATGACAGATCTTTAATACTGGAAGCAAAATACACATTTTAATTTCAGTCACAGTCATTATGGCAAATTGAATGATATAATCAGAATCAAAGCCAACTGTTGCAATCAAAATTACCAGAAGCTCATCTCCGGTCTGAGTTTTTACCAAAGAAAAAACTGTAATAATTTTTATATGTGAACAGTATTGAGGAAAAAAAATTAAAGTAAGTCTCCCTTTCCATTACAGTAGTCCTCGACTTAACAACAGTTCATTTTGTGACCATTCAAAGTTACAACGGCACTGAAAAAAAAGTATACTTATGACCGTTTTTTACACTTAGGAGCACTGCAGCATCCCCGTGGTCATGTGATCGAAATTCCGATGCTTGGCATCTAACTCATATTTATGATGGCTGCAGTGTCATGTGATCAATTTTTGAGACCTTCTGACAAGCAAAGTCAATAGGGAAGCCAGATTCGCTTAACAACTATGTCTCTAACTTAACAACTACAGTGGTTCATTTAATAACTGTAGTAAGAAAGGTCGTAAACTGGGACAAAACTCACTTAACAACTGTCTTGTTTAGCATCAAAAATTTTGGGCTCAGTTGTGCTCATACTCTCTACTTTGTTTTTCAGATGACACATTAGAACCAATAGGTGTCTGATTCTTAGAACTTAGAACTAAGGAGAAATTTCCTGATAGTTAGAACAATTAATCAGTGGAAGGACTTGCCTCCAGAAGTTGTGAATGCTCCAACACTGGAAATTTTAAAGAAGATGTTGGATAACCATTTGTCTGAAGCAGTGTAGGGTTTCCTGTCTAAGCAGGGAGTTGGACTAGAAGACCTCCAAGGTCATTTCCAACTCTGTTATTCTATATCTTATTGATTGATCGACTGACTGATTGATTCCAATGATATCAAAAATGTTAAAAGAGAGAAAGAAGTGCAGTAGAGTAGAGCTAATAGCTGAAAAATCTTCATACAGGAAATCCATATGAGAATGAAATTATTCATTTAGGTACTTTTAGGTGATTATTCTGCCCTTAAGCAGGGATTAGCAAAGCCTTTTTAGAGGATTCCTCCCCACATTCAACAATATTACTTTTCTGTTTTATGTTTTAGAATTAGTAAAGGATTATTATTTCAACGTTGCTTTTCAGAATTGCAATATATGTCACACAAATTATTTCCTAGCCTGTTAGAAATTGTGTATATTAGAGAAGTTACTTACCGCTCATAAATATTTTCACCCTCTTTGTCATCAAAACAAAAGAATATATCAGTGAGGAGTAGGAAGAGGTCAGTCAACTCCTAACAGTGCAAAGCCACTTTGAAGAATTTATTGTGGTAAAAGTGTAGAGACAGATTCTAGGCTAGAACTGCACCATGGAAAATTTGCAAATGAATGGAAATCAGGTGTCACATAATTCACTTAGAAGTATTTTGAATATTTGGCCCTGAGCTCCACTGGTATAGAATGTTGTTGTGTTTTTTAAGTAAAGAAAAGAAAACAATTACAATTTAAGGATAGGAAATAATAATAATAATGGGACAAGCATTATTTTCTCAGAAGAGACCATTCCATATACGAAAGAGCTCCTACCATGAATGATTTTATTTGTGTCATGACAGCATTGGATGCTACCATCATATAGGATAGGTAGTGCAATAAGGCATATAGTAAATTGCTTCCAACAAACTTCAACAGAAATTTCTAAGGCTGAGGTGGATTTATGTAGAAAACAGAACATACATGATGCATTTGTACGTTCATAATTATCCATCTTGTCCACAATGGGGATCAGATAAAGATGCAAGCAGTGGAGATAGGGAACCATGTTGTATGTTTGTTTTTTTTGTTTTTGTTTTTGTTTTTTTGTTTTTTGTAATTGTCACAAATGGGCAGTTTTTAAAATAAAATAAAATCTGGGGAGGTAAGAAGTAGCATTTGTGGTGAACACAAAAGATCACTAAGTAGCTTGATGCTTGCCTTGAAAATCCATATTCTCAGGCGTATTATCTCACATTACGTATAAGCTGAGATGACAAAATCAGAAATGATGATAAGCAGCCTGGGAAAGCCAAGGGAAATCATCAAAACCATAAAAAAGCAAAGTTAGAATATTTTGGACATGGGATGCAACAGCTGGAAAAATACAGCATACTTCATTTAATCCTCCAGGAAAAGATTGAAGGCAAACGAGGTCCAGGCAGAAGAAGAACATCATGGCTTCAAAATCTAAGGGACTGGTTTGGACAAAACTCAGTAGCACTTTTTCGTGTGGCTGTTGGTAAAAATAGGTTAAAATGGATATGGCACAACAACAAGAAGAAGATTCTCTCATACCAAAATTCAAAAGCATCACTAGTCTTGCTATCCTATTTCTTCAAGTTTCACTTCCCTAGAGCATCACAGGGAAAACCATTGTCTGTATGCTTTTGATCTTTGTAGGCATAGGCACATCCCAACATTTGAATATTTTTTCCAAAGCCTTCATTGCTACTTTACTACGTGCTAATTTGTGCAATATTTCTTGACTGCTTGACTGTTCCTTTATTGTTGATAGTTAAACCCCAAAGGCAGAAGCTGTTCACCACTTCAATATCTTCATTGTCAGTGTTATAAAATCCTTCAAAAGATTTCCCCCAAAGAATGAGAGCTAGAGGAAAAAAAATAACCCAATAACGGAATCCTTGTGAATAGTGGTACTGAGTGGTAGATGTGAGGGAAAGAATGGAACTTGAAGTAAATATGACTCATGCAAAAGACTTCAGGAAAGAGAGGAGAATTATTGGTGTAAAAAGCATTTAGAGAGCTGCTTTGCAAATTACATCAAATTGAGTGAAACACATTTCCTCACAGCACTGAGGCAGCTGATTCCTTTGAAAAGTGCAACATGGTTTTCATTAAAGTGCTACACTCCACTTGCATACAGAGACAGTCATTCTGCCTGGGCTACTGGCAAAAGAAAAGATCTCTGCATGCACAGAGGCAGGGGGCTGACCCAGGAAGGCTGTCAAAGTAGTACTCTAACCTTCCCTCAGGATGTGGCTGTCGCAAGGGTTTTTAATGTATCAAACTATTCCTTTGAACCCTTTACCATGCGGATTCTTTTCAGTTAACAGAGTCGGATAGATTTCACAAGGATTAAAAACGAAAAAACAGAACTAGTGAGAATAGGAAGAATGTAGTCTGCTTTAGAAATATATGTACCATATATACAGGTAATCCTTGACTGATGACCACAATTGAGCCTCAAATTTCTGTTGCTAAGTGAGACAGTTGTGAGATGAGTTTTGCCCCATTTTATGACCTTTCTTATCACAATGAATCAGTGAACTTGTTAAGTTAGTAACACGGTTGTTAAGTGCCTTCCCCATTGACTTTGCTCGTCAGAAGATCGCAAAAGGTAATCACATGACCCCGGAAAATTGCAACCATCATAAATATGAGTCAGTTACCAAGCATCTGAATTTTGATCACATAACCATGGGGAATGCCAAAGTGGTCTAAGTGTGAAAAATGGTCATAAGTCACTTTTCTCAGTGCCATTGTAACTTCGAAAAGTCACTAAATGAACAGTTATAAGTGGACTATCTGTTCTCATAGATAAGTTGATGCTCAAATTTTTTATCAAGATACCATGAAAAATGCACCACCCGCTAATAAGCCAAGCCCTCAAAATCGCCATATGTTTCATTTTCTACAATTAGTGGAAATGGGATGGGACATTTTTAATGGTATTTTGATTAAAAATGTGAGAATTGTCTTAGTCTAAACTTAGTCTAAGCTGAGTATATGCAGGATATACAAGTAGTTTTAAAAAGTATTACCTTATATACAGTACCTGCAGATAAACCAATCCGTAGATATGCCAAAGCCAATTTTTGGGGAGTCTGTTGGCACCGATAATTCTCAGATTATCCATGGTATCTAGAGTAATGTATAAATAAAACAATCAAAATAAGGCAATCAAATATTTTCAGGACTTGTCTTTACTACCATATAAAGTATCATGTCTCTATGCCATAATAAACTATTCAAAGATAATAATGATAACTCATATCAGAACTTATTTGAATTATTGTGGGGTGATTATTGAAAGTCCAGTTTGATTAAAAAAAAGAAAAAAGATAAGCAACAACTCTTTTTAAAATCTCTCTGGAAGACAAACTGCCCACATCTATTGCATATTTGTAGTACAAGGAGGGTCTTTGTCATAAGCCTTAGCAATATTTTAGGGTAATGTCACTTCCATTTCAACAATACTTTCTTAATCTGTGCAGTATAAATGGTTTTTAGGTCCCTTAAAATGCACCGGATGCTACAGTCTTTTCTTCAGAAATTTATGTAGGTGTAGGAATCAGATACCTGCAGTGTATATTTAAAGATCAATAATTTTTCAGTCATCAGAGAAAATACTCTTCAGAATATTTATTTATAAAGAACTCTTACCTTATTCTCATTATCTATCAAAGAAAATAAATGTTATCGGAGCTTGATTCATATGGCACTTATGAAAATAGGAGCTTTGTGGTGTTCAGCCATACATCTATCAGATGCAGTGTGTGTAGGATATGGCCCTTTCAGGGAGTTTGACTTCATAGATAGCTGATAGATAGATAGATAGATAGATAGATAGATAGATAGATAGATAGATAGATAGATGAGAGAGAGGGAGGGCAAGATGGGGCAGCAACTGAATTTCAGATTAAAATAAATTGAGGAACTAAAAAGTCATATTTGTTCAGATTTAGTCTCTTTATATTTCATTTTATATCAATTAATCAGGTGGACCCAAACACCCCCACCGGCATTTGGTGGGGTGGGTAAATGGATGAATAATACTAAACCTGTTAGTTTTCTTTATTTGTATTTGATTGTAAATAATATTTTATTTTAAAAAAACTAAGAACAAAGTTAGTATTGAGGCATTAAAAGATTCAGGAATGCCATTTAGGGTTCTGAAGAATTGTTTCAAGTTGAAATATTAAACATACAGTGAAGGGTATCAGAATGATTAAATTGTACTATCGGTTAGTGTCCTGCTACTTACTTCTGTTTAAAAAAAAATAATCAGATCAGACTGCAAGCTAAGATTTTAATCTGTGGCTAGCCACAGCAGCTCTGCAAGTTTTGTAGAGGTTACATTTTCAGGAAGCTACAGTTAAGCAAGTTAGATTTCTTTTCTTTTTTTTCCCAGAAACAACCAGAGTTTAAAATAAATGTGATGAAATTTGTAGTGCATTCCCTTTTAGCTTGCTATATAACCATCTCTGGAGTTTGAGGAAATCAGGCAATGGGTGGTGGGAGAATAGCGTGAAAGACTGTAGCACAATTTACTATATGTAGAGTAATGTATGACTTGTCTGTACTTGGTCACATATTATTCTGGTTCCAAGACAGAAGAGGAAGCAGACTGAAGAATCAACATTCTTTTAGTTCATAAGGAAAACCGTCCTTGCTTCTGTAAGAACGGCTTATTCACTCAGTTCTACCTCCGGAATTCCCCAAGGAGATGAGTCTCATTCAGTGTAATAAACCTTCTGCCATGACGCACATTCCAAGAAAGATAACCTATACATTTAATAAGATGATTCATCCCCTTTGTCTATTACAACACCGAGAAAAGGATTCATTCACTTTCCTAAGTGGCTAAGGCAATTGCCAGTGGCTACAAACAAAGGAAAAGCACTAGCATCTGAGGGCTTTAATGCTACCATTAGGGGGCGCACTTAAGCCTCTGGGAGGCCAGATGTATCTCATGTAGAAGTTTAGCATCAGATTTCCTGCTTCTGTGTTACCCTGCACTATTTTGCAGTTTCACTACTGTGCTAATTTGAGCTCTCAAGATTAGGCTAGTAACAGCAATGCTGTCAAATGCATCTGCATTACAGAGGCAACATCTTTGCTAATGGCTGTTAGCATGCAGGAATAGAAGCATGAAAATTGCTTAGTCCAACTGACAAATGGAAGTCCTGTTAATGCACAGTTTTCTAAGTGGCATACAAGGTTTTGTTGGTATAGCAGAGGGTGCCAATAACTACTGAATCACCACTGCTGGTTTATTTTTATTATTCTAGTTGGTCACACAGTCAGACTGGATATGGCATATTTATCTACCTTCCCAAAGACCTGGGAAGGGTAAATGTTGTTTGATGATGTTAAACCTATAGGTTATCAGGAGCACCTTGAATTGCACAAGGAAGTCAATTGACAATCAATGCAGCTCACATAGCAGCAATAACAGGTAGGCACTATGACAAGTAACCATTACAATTTGAGACACTGCAGTTTAAACCAGCTGTAGCTTCTGTAGAAGAAAGCATCAAAGTCCGGCCAGACTTCTCTTAATTTTTGACTAGCTAAGAGATTCAACTTCTCTTCCATCAACCAAGAAAAAGAAAATTGGATATGCGCTACTACAATGATTAATTCATGATTTATTGATCCCCACAAGTGTATGAATATATGTTTTTATAAATATGTGGATTCATATTCCATAGGGTTATCTGATGTGAACTCCAAAAATCTGGATGGGCCATTTATTTCTTTAGACTCAGAAAACCACCTGATTCCCAAATGACTCAGAGCAGGCTACTTAATTAAAATAAAAAATTTTAAAAATTGAAAAGAAAAGTACATGTGCATCAGGACAAAATGCATACTGCATTAGAAAATATCAATCAGAGACCTAGAAGAACAACTACAGTATGTTTTCAAAGACTTCTCTTGTAGAGAAGGAACCATGCAAACTGCAAGAGAAAGTTGTTCCAGAGGGCACATGTCCTGAGACAGAAGGTAAACTTCTGGGGTTCCACTAGAGGACATTGTTTGATAGAAAGGACCTAGAGCGTTATCCATTCTGCCAGATCTTACTGGACATACAGAAACCACTAATGACAATCCCTCAAATAACTAGGCCTATACCGTAGAGAGCTTAATGGATGATAACCAGCACTGGAATTGCATCCAGAAGCAAACTGGAAACCAATGAGCTTTGATGACACATGGAGTGCATCAAGGTACCCACATTGCCACCCATGCCACTGCATTTTGAACTAACTATAGTTTTGGGCCATCCTGCAGAGAGTAAAGAATATGATCTTGATAGAGATGGGCAAGATCTGTTGTTAGAGCAATTATGGGTGAAAATCATTTTAAATATATAACGGGCAATATTTGGAACTAGCTCAGAAAGATACTTCCCTAATTTGCTGAAGTATAAGAAGGAGGAGACTATTCAGCACAAGCTGATTTGCAAGATTCTGTTATTATAGCCAATCTTGAGAAAATTAATTTAGTCTTCTGATTTCTCGGTCTGGTCTAATTAGTGGGGCTGATCCTATGTAAAGCGAGTGATTATCTGAAGGGTCTCCTCTTCTACATAAGAGTTTTCCAAAGGTGTGCATTAGCTTCAAATTAAGAAATACCAAGATCAAAAGTGAAAAAAAAAATCCCAAATTCAGGGAGCCATTCAGTTGCTTGGAAGAATTGAGCCTGAATCTCTTCTATCTATAACCAGGTCCAAATAGCATCCAGATACTGGAATCAGAACATTTATAGCACCACTTTGGGTTGAGATGTACAACTGCCTATCACCTGCATATTGATGATATTGGATCCTGAACTGAGTTACTTTGCTCAGCAATCTCAATTACATGTTAAACAGGAAGGGAAGAATTGTTGAACTATGAGGCACCTCACAAATGAGAATCTATGACCCCTTCCATCCTACCCCTATCAACAGCCACAGCAATTGACCATAGAGGAAGGAAGAGAAGTATGATACTTCCTACTCCCAATCGCTGCAGTCGGACAGTGGTTGTTAGTACTCAAAGCCTCTGAAAAATCAAAGAACACAACTATGGGTGCATCACCCCTGTCCCAGCACTGCAAAAAGTCAACATTATCTCCATACTGCATTCTGTCCTAAAACCTGATTGAAATGGGTCCACATCAGAGGTGAAATCCAGCAGGTTGTGACAGGTTCTGGAGAACCGGTAGCAGAAATTTTGAGTAGTTCGGCGAACCGGCAAATACAACTTCTGGCTGGCCCCAGAGTCGGGTGGGAATGGAGATTTTGCAGTATCCTTCCCCTGCCACTCCCACCAAACCACACCCATAGAACCGGTAGTAAAAAAAAAATGATTTCACCACTGGTTCACATTATCTGTATCTTCCAACCACATGGCATCTCCATAGCATACAAACCAACTAAAGCCCTCCAAAACATTTTAAATAGACCAAAAGGCCCAGTAGTCCAGGAAGGAAACACAGGAGTCATCTACAACATACAGTGTAAGGACTGTAGCAGACACAATATAGGGCAGACAGGCAAAAGACTAGCAGACCACATCCACAAATAGAAGCTACCCATTAGAAGACATGACAACTAGCCTCACAACAAATGGACAGACTCAACTACGTTTTCAACTAGGATTTTATTCATCTCTTAGGGCAAAACAAATCCAAACATATATTCATTTCCATGCATATTTTCACTCACATAAGTGCGAGTGATTTTTTTTTTCTATAGTGCACTAATCTTCATGGTTTTCCTATTATGCACGTTTTTTGAAAAATGGACTTTGTTGTGTTAGTATATTTATGGGTTGGATGAACTAGGAAATTGAATAGTATGTGAACTAGGAAATTGAGGCGGAACAAATCTCTCCTTTGTTCCCTCTCAAATCCCAACAACATCTTTTCAGAAAGCCATTGCTTCTTAGTATTCAAGTGTTACTGCTAGCACTTTTTCCATACATCTATAAGCAAAGTCTCTAAGGTATTTTACAATCTCCTTTATTCTGTGCTTGAGAGAATAAAGTGTAAAACTATTGTCTGTCTCCCAATAATAAGTCTGTCTTTTTAAAATACTCAAACAGAGATCTTAGACTTACCTGCTGCCTAATTTATCAGTGACTGAAATGCATATGCACATTTTATGGAGCTGATAAATCAGAGATTTAACTATTGTCAGTTCAAATAAATTAATGGCAGGACAGAACTAAGCCCAGCCTCTTTTTGAAAGGGAAATATAGCTGCTCCAATTTATTTGGATAATTTACTGTGGAAGTAATATTCTTCACTGTGGAAGAATGACCAAATAACCACAGATAAAGCAGAGGTGATGGAACTTGAGAATACTCCGTCAGAGGCCCAGGCCAGCTGTGGGTGGAGTCAGAGCCATAATGCCCTTTCCAGGATTGCCTATCCTCTGGTATATGTGTGTACAAATACCTCTAATATTTTACCTCTTATTCCCCCTCTCTTACAAATGTATGCACACACACAGAGAGAGGTGCACACACGCAAGTAAACACAAAGCAGGAATAGCACATAGTAGGCTCAAAGGAATTGGATAACTACACAAAATCAGGTAGAATGGGTCCACACATTGTGAGTTAGTACAATCACTTCAAAAATATTCATATCAGTGCAAGAAAGACAAATGTTTGAAAACAGCAAAATAGATTAAATTGGTTAAAAAGAGGGCAAGTTTCTGTGGCATATGGAAGATTAATTGCATGAAGTTTATTTTGATCATAGTTTTCATTTGGATAGGCAATTACTTGTTATTTATAGATATTTTTTAAACCTAGAAAAGCATTTGATATTTTTTTTGTTTTTAGCAGTCAGTGACACACTCATTCATAACTGAAAAACATTCTTTGAATTTGGCTAAAAACATTTCATGATAAATGCCTGGATTTACTTATATCTGCTTAATTTTTCCTTAACGTATCCACCTTCCTTATTTTTTTCTGCATTTGCTTTAGCTTTTGGTGTGCTCTTAATTACAAATATCTAATTCTTTATTCAACATTCAATTTTCCAAATGAAATAAATGATCTGTTTGCATGCGACATTAGACCATCTGGTTTCATAGGAGAATTCAACAAAGAATCTATTAATTATCATTCATGTTTATTCAGCAGTCTTAATTCCTAAAGCTTACTAATGATTAAATCACAGGAGTCTTAACAAGTAACATCCTCTTTGAAATTTCCATTCTCATAGCTGAAAAAGGGAAAATATTTCAGCTTCTCTTAGATTATAGCTGCTTGAATTAAGTACATCACCGTACTTAGAACCCACTTCATGGAATATTAGCAGAAGACAGGATATTTTTTACTGGAAAAAATGTTGAGCAGAAAAATGATTAGCACAAATTTTGTCAAACAAATTATCACAGACAGAATATCTTTGAATTTGAATAATTTGCTAGCAATCCATATAGATGTATTAAGAACAAGATAATGCCATCAGACCATTCCAGTTTTCTAATTTTTATAATTTAAAAACTCCCTTTCTCACATGAAATGAAATTTTCCATACTTAACCTAGTTCTCAAATTGTGGCATTTTGTGAGTGACAGGAGATATACCTGATCTGGCCTATTATATTCCAAATCCAAAACAATCCAATTAATTACTACAGTTATAAATGAATTTGTAGAACTACAGAGAGAAAGAGAGCCAACGTGGTGTAGTGATGAAGGTGATGTACTTAAAATGGGAAGACCAACAGTTTAATCTTCCCTTGACATGGAGGCGATCTGGGTCGCTCTGAGCCACTTTCTCTCTCTCTTAAGCTATAGACCCGTGATGGCGAACCTATGGCATGCGTGCCAGATGTGGCACACAGAGCCCTCTCTGTGGGCATGCATGTAGTCACCAGCTGCTCTTCTGGTTTCTGGGGTGCACATGTGCACCAGCCAATTGGTCCTTGGGTTTCCGGCCCCCGGCGCGCATGAAGACCAACTGGCCGGCACACATGCACACACCAGAAATCCAAACACCAGGTGGCTAACGCGCACATCCACACTGGCCAGCTGGTCTTTGGGTTTCTGGCGCTCTGACATGCATGCGTGTGTGCACATGCTTTCCGGTTTGGGCACTCGGTGCCGAAAAGGTTCACCATCACTGCTATAGACTGACTAAACTGAAAAGCATCTACATTATTTTTCTACTCTGGAGAAACATGGTAGATTATGGTCCATGACTTTCAATCAAGAGGGTCTAATTGTTTTGTGCTAATTATTACAATGGACAACATTTTTTCCCCAAAGGTTTTGCTTCCTAAAAAACTTTTAGTGATTATGGTAGATCCCTTCAAACTGAGCCACAGATATAATTTCAAAATGACTGTATCATGTAGAAATCATGACAAATATGAAATTAACTTTTAATGACTGTAATGTATTTAATTGCATAATGTTTCTGACATGCTGCATGAGTTCAACAGGGCCAAAAGTGTTTTGCTGCTGTCTTTTGTTTGTATGCAGTGTCTGCTGCATCTCACTTCAGTGTCCAACAATAATCAGCCCGAAAAGATGGGATTCCAGTTGCCCTGATACCAATTTTCCATGTCTTGGTCAAAACTTTCACCATGTTCATCACTAACTGTACCAAGATATTTGGGAAAGAAGGCCAAGTGTAAATGCAGAAAATGAATCTTCAGTGACTTTAGTTGCACTTCATGGCCTTGTATGCTATAAGAAGTTTATCAACCAACTGAATATAGTTTGGTGCTTTGTAGTTGCCCCAAAAAATGTCAACATCATCTTTGAATGCCTTCCAGGTGATTTTCTCTGGCCCTGTCAGGGCATTTATTAATCCCATGTTTGGCTCTGGGACTAATTACCCTGATTTAGAGGAGATGAATCGTGGCTTATTCCAAGTTGCAATAATCTGAAAAGAAAACGCGAGGAAGGTTTCTAATAAAACTCATTTATTTGTTATAAAGAAAATAAAACACCTCACTAACTAAGAAAAGTTAATTGTTACATTTTGAAAGTAATTTGGGCCAGTTGCTTTCCAGCAACCAGCACTCCTGGCAAGAGAACAAAGGAAAGAGTGTGAAGGAATGGAATGTGGGTGGATGGACATGCGTAGTAGCTTTTGATAACAATTCTTGGCAAGGTACGGAGAGTCAGATAGTCCGGAAATAATGAGCTCAGCTGGTAAATAAAATAACGCAGTGACATTCCCCTTCTTTGCCAGTTGAGCGAATATCAGTACATCATCAAATAAGGCACATCTTCTTTCGCAGATACTCGTGTTGAGCTGCTGGAAGTGGTTTGTTGAGCATATCAGCAATTTGATCATGTGTAGATACATATTGCATTTTGACAAAACCTTTTTTCACCAAATGTTTTATGTTTTGATAACGGATGTCAATGTGTCTGGACCTAGAACCTGTGAAATGAGATTCAGAAATATAAACCACCGATTCATTGTCTTCCATCACGGTGATCGGTCGGATCGGGTGTGTCCAGATATCTGTGACTAAAGCATCAAACCAAGTTAGAGAATTACATGCATCTGAAACACAAGCATATTCAGCTTCAGTAGATGAACAAGAAACAAAATTCTGTTTACGTACTTGCCAATAAACAGGACATCCATTTAAGAACATCATATAACCTGAAGTACTTTTACGTGATTTCTTATCACTTGCCCAATCAGAATCTGCATAACAACATAATTCTGCATAATCAGTATGTGTTGGTTCTAACAATAACTTCAAATGTTTGGTGTATTTTAGGTATCTCAATAATTTCTTAATACATGTCCAATGAAACTGTTTTGCTTTCCCTACGTGTCGTGACAAAAGATTAACACTAAGTGCGATGTCGGGTCTGGTCCAACTACTAATGTATAACAGTGACCCAATGACTGAACGATAAAGTGTTTGATCCTCGAACTCAGGACTTTCTTCTTGTGTCAAGTTGTGAAAATCTGTTTGCATGGGTGTCTTTGTTGTGTTAGCATCTTTCATGTTGCAATGATGCAAAACTTGTTCAATTTTATCTTCTTGTGAAAGACTAAACCCCTTCTGTGTCTTTTCAATCTGAACACCTAAATAAGTGCTAATGTGACCTAATGATTTCAATGTGAAGTATCTCTGCAAAGCTTTGGCAAAAATTTCACTCATTTGCTTATTTGGACCAATATAAACAATATCATCAACATAAACAAGAACTATCTCATATGCATTGTTAGATCTTTTTGTGAACATGCACTCATCAGTTTTGGACTTAATAAAGCCCATTGAATTTAGTTTGTCAGTAAGACATAAATACCACATTAAACCAGATTGTTTCAGACCATAGAGACTTTTGTTTAGGAACCAGGTATCCCCTTCTTGCTGTCAGAATCCTGGAGGACTTTTCACGTAGATCTCTTCATCTAGGTCTGCATGTAGATAAGCTGTGTCAACATCAAACTGGAAAACTTCTAAACCAAGGATAGTTGCAGTTGCTAAAGCAATTTTTACACTCTCAGTTCTGACTGTCGGTGAGTAAGTATTTGTGTAGTCCTCAGGATAACGTTGAGCGAAACCCTGAGCTACAAGTCTGGCCTTGTACAGTGACTCACCATTTGGTTTCTTTTTGATTCTGTAGACCCATCGAGTGCCAATGACCTTTTTTGTTTGCTGGAGGTTTTGCAGGTGTAAATACTTTAAGTTTCTTTAGACTGTCCATTTCAACCTGCATTGCATCATACCGTTTGTCTTGCTCTGAATCAGGGAGCTGCTTGATTTGTGTGAAATTATCAGGTGGAAGTGTAACATTGCAAATCAAAGGCAAGGGTGCTTTTGTCAGTTGCCAAGAATATCGTTGTGGAGGGACTCCTTTTGTGGCCCTCTTGGAACGTCTCGGAACAATTGTCCAATCTTCTTCTGCTTCGTCCTCGTCCTCACTTTCGTCGCTAGCGTCAGCATCCGCGGCTTGCGAAGATGGAACATCGGGTTGAGAAGAACCAGTGGAATCTTGATCATCAATCTGTGTGGCATCAGCAGTATCATCTCTAGGAAAATAAACTCCAGGATCATTGGAATGAATCCTGGACCAGTCAATATCTTCCTCAAAATTAGCAGATTGGGAAATCACAATTGCATGTTTAGAGTCAATAAATTTGCTCCATTTTGAGTTATCATCAATACCCATAAATCTCAGTCTCTTTGCTGTTGGACCTCCTTTTCTTCTTTGAGCTAAGGGAATGTTCACCATAGCATATGAACCAAAAATATGGATGTTTTTAAGATCAGGCTTGTAGCCATACAACATGAAGAAAGGAGTCTGATTTGTTACACTGCTCCAAGTACGGTTGACAATGTAATTTGCATACTTGATAGCTTCACCCCAGTATATCATATCAAGATTGGCGTCTTCTAGGAGACAACGCATCATGGTTTGCAGTACCTCTCCGTTGTGAGCCGGTGTGTCAGGGGATGAAGTCTGATGAAGAATTCCATTCTTACGCATCCAGTCCTGGAAACGCTGAGACATGAACTCGGCACCACGATCACTCTGGATTCTGGCGATGCGAACTTGGTGTTGGGTAGAAACAAGGGTTGCAAAGTCTTTAAAGATCTGAAAAGTCTCTGATTTTTCTTTCATAGGATATACATATCCATATCTAGAGTAATTATTAACAATTGTTAGAAAATATTTTCTACCACCAAATGATGGCGGGAATGGACCAACTATGTCAATGTGAACCAAATCAAAAATGCGTGTTGACAGGCGTGTAGCGCGTTTGGGAATGGCTGCTGCTTTGGATTTGGCCTTCTTGCATACAGCACAATCCAAAAACACCTTACACCCCTTTAGATCCAAACCTTTTACGAACTCCGGCATCTTCCTAAGAACACGGAAACTGGCATGCCCCAATCTTCTATGCCATTTATGGATACACCTGGAATTCAAAGGTTTACCTGTTAGTGAATTCTCAACATTAACATTTTTATGCTGAACCTCAGGCTTGCTCTGAACAACCTGTTTACCAACTCTCTTTTTGTTGGCTTTAGGAGCCTTAGGGGTAGCAACAGGATCTCTCTCTGGAGCATCTCTCTCTGGGCCTGTGCATTCCCTTTTTGGAGTTTGCATACTTGCCTGTGTTTGTGTTTTAGGCTTTGGCTTTAAGTAATAAACACCACCAATTAATATGGTTTCAGCAACAATATCTCCATCTTTAACTATGTAACTTGCTTTTTCAAGGTGGTGAACTTGGAACTTTAACATTCTAGACAAGTGACACTGACTAAGTAAGTTACAGGTTGCTGTTGGTATGTAATAAACATCAGGAATGAATGCATCGAGCTCTTCAACATAAACAGTTCCTTTTCCTTTGACCTGACAAGGATGATTTGAAAAAGAATAAAGTTCACGTAGTTCTGGTTCAGGCTCGTGCATCTCTGTGAAAAGTTCCTTTCTGTAGGTAACATGCAATGCTGCACCACTGTCCAAAGTCCACAGGAGTCATCTGTCGTACTCTGGTTGAGGTTGTGGATCATTGGTTAAAGCCAATGTGGCGAGTGGAGTTTGTGGATCACGCCGGGGACCACGACGACCTTGTCTTCCGCCTCTGCCTCTGCCTCTGGAATCTGTTCCTCTGGGCTGGAACTCGTTGGGGACAATCCCGGGTGGTATGTCCCACACGATTGCAGGTGTTGCATCTTGGCATCCTTGGAGCGTAGGTCCTTCCTCGGAAGCGGCGCCTAGCTGGAGCCTTTGATGCGGGTGGTCCTCTCAAGTGTGGCGTGGCCAACATGAATGCCTCTTCTTCAATTAAAAGTCTACAGACATTGTCCACTGTGCGTTGAGCAATTGGGACTTGGTTAATTTTTGTAACAGCATCTTTCCATTCATAATTCAAAGAGTTAATAATGATGCTTATCATTTGAATATCTTCAATGTTATGGCCTCTTTCTCTCAATTCTGTTCTCAGACCTTTCAGTTTGGTCAAATGTCCTCCAATTTGTTCACCAGGTTTCAATCTCGAACCGTGGAGTTCAGACATGAGTAAACATGAAGATTCAATTGAGATAGGCCTGTAGCAATTTTCCAATTCAGCCCAAATTTGTCGGGCTGTTGTATTTGGTGGAAAAGTGACCTGCAGTTCAGTATCCATGGACATCAATAATGTTGTGCGAGCCCTTATCTCTAAATCTCTTATTGCATAAGTCCAAAGTGGAGCAGGTGGGTTAAATACCATACAGTGCGTGCCTTCTCTAAGAAGCAATAGTGTAATCTCACTGACCCAGGCTTTGTAATTGTGTCCTGACATTTTTAGTTTTGACTCACCAGTTAGTGGAGAGACAGAAAATGCCTGGTAAGGAGCCTGCACTTGGTATGCTGGCTGTGCTGGCAGAAATGCCTGTGGTATTTGCTGTGCTTGTTGTGGACCTAAAAATGGTCTTGGTTGTGCCATTGGAGGTGGGCCAGGAGGTGGCCCTATTTGCACTTGTGGCTGGGGCACATATGCAGGCATTTGTAGCTGCTGTGGTTGATGCACTGGAATCTGCTGCATTCCAGTTGCCATTTGTGCTTGATCTGCAATATTGGCATGACCTGCTGGAGATGCAGTCATTTGCCTTTGCTGCATAAAGTTTAATTGTGTTCCATCTAAAAAGACACCAACACCGCCAGGGGGTGTTTGAGTTCGGGCCTGTGGAAACACTTGTGGCATTTCAGCTTCTTGTAGTAAATTACTTTTGCCAGCAGATGGTGCTGCACCTTTAGCTTCGGGCAGCTTTGCAAACGGGGCATTGTATGCTTTAGAGTAGGAGTGGTTATGTAAGACATGTGTAACTTGATCAGGGAGACTTTCATGTGACGTATGCAGTGCCCTCTGTCTTAATTGGCCTGACACAGGATCCACCAGGGGGAGTGTCTTTGGCTCTGAGCAAGAAGACAATATGGCGCTTTTTGAAAAATTTAAGTTATCTCCCTTATCTTGCTCAAGCATAGATATAGCCATTTTTGCCTGGGATAGCTGCTGTTCATAGAGTTTTATATGGTCACGAAAGGCTTTCATAGCCAGCTCATCCAGGGTGAGCTTAGAGCTTCGAGGAGAATAATGAATTGTTTCTCTCTCTGCGTGGGAGGAATTTTGCTCAGCAGTTTGCTTTAGCCTTGCATCGAGCGTTACAAATTCAGAAGGTTCTGGGAAGACTTTTTCAGAGCTTGGAAGATCAGAAGAAAATGTTACTGACCTCAGTCGTAAATCATCATCTTCAAAAACAGCTTCTGTCTTATCTGTCTCCATTTCTGTTCCCACGGCTTTTTCTTGTTCCAGGCGTGTGGCTGTAGTAAGGGGCTGGAAATCTGGAAACCTCCTTTCTGCCACCTTCTCAGCAAAATACATTTTGTATTTGTTTTACTTCTGTTTCAGCATCTCAGCAATATAATTAGCGTACCTCAGTAGCTAAAAACTAATTGCCTATGCGCTCTTATCAGAAATAACAAAACAAGGAAAAAAGCCATAAATCAAACCGTCCAAGAGCTACCAGATGTCAGGGCATTTATTAATCCCATGTTTGGCTCTGGGACTAATTACCCTGATTTAGAGGAGATGAATCGTGGCGTATTCCAAGTTGCAATAATCTGAAAAGAAAACGCGAGGAAGGTTTCTAATAAAACTCATTTATTTGTTATAAAGAAAATAAAACACCTCACTAACTAAGAAAAGTTAATTGTTACATTTTGAAAGTAATTCGGGCCAGTTGCTTTCCAGCAACCGGCACTCCTGGCAAGAGAACAAAGGAAAGAGTGTGAAGGAATGGAATGCGGGTGGATGGACATGCGTAGTAGCTTTTGATAACAATTCTTGGCAAGGTACGGAGAGTCAGATAGTCCAGAAATAATGAGCTCAGCTGGTAAATAAAATAACGCAGTGACAGATCTTCGAACCACTTGTCCTTGATGATATATTTGATTTGCAGAGATAAAATATCTTTGTCAGGCCAACAATTGGTTCATGTGCCACATTTTTCTATGCTGGAACCAAATTCAGAGTGGCCATTTCTTTTTAATGTAGTGTGACTCTCTTGAATGGCAGTCTCACTTGCATGTGAAACAACAATACTTGGTATATCCAAGCTGCATTCCAAACACCAGAGCCACTACTTCTAAATCTGCAGATATTCCAGTTGTACTCTGTGTATTAGGTGTGCTTCAACATATCTAATGTGTTCCATGTGTTCCATGTTTTCATATGTTTCTTTCATGTATAACAGATACTGAATAGTGTACATTGCCATTGAGTAAAACCAGAGGGATTTTTTAAAATGGTACATGATAGGTTTAATTACAGGTTATTTTCATGATTAACAGCCAAAAATCCTACAAGGTATACCTCATAGTGTTCAGGAAGCAAGATCTTTGTTGTCCAGTGTTACTGTTTTTATTTACTGTGTATATTAGTTAAATTAGTCGATCAACTGCAAGTGTGAGCAAGAATTGGATGATGTTTGGTTGTGATTAGAAGTGAATATCAATGGCTTAATTAGCTGAAATACATTTTGATATGTCAGCAGTGAAGGATAATGCTTGGGCAACCCCAAAACAGTTGAAGATATGCATGGACTTGATTCTACATGACATTTTCTAAACTGCTGTCATTTTATTTAAAAAATTAGTTTTTCAAGTTCTGCAAATCTTTGTTTGAGCTTGCCACCTCTTAAATAGGTCCAATCCTGACATCACATTTTCAAAATAAATTGTAATAATAGTTACTTTCCAAAAGTTACCAGCCACTTATGTAAAATCGCTGTTATATTATTTGGATCCCAAATCAGTGAGGAATAATTTGGGAGGATCTTGTCCGATGAGCAAATATTTACTTTATTATTGGCTTCAATGATCCAGAAAAAAAAAATGACAACAGATGAGGCTACAGGAAAGTGTAAGCGTTTAATTTGCAAGTTGAAAAATAGCTGCAATTTGCTCCATTCAAAAACAATTTTGCAGCTGTTGTTAAAGGACAGGCAATCCTTTTCCCTTCAGATTCAGACACATCTTTCATAGCAAAATGTTATAGGAACTGTGATCACCGATTTACCTACCATCCTTATTCTTGTCTCATTAGCAATTTAGCTTTGCATTTAGATTATTATGACATTTTTACAAATGTGCTTTTCTTAGATCTTCCTTTAATTTCATTCTTTTTTCTCTAAGGGCTTAGCTGACAGTGAAAGAAAGCAACAATAATATGTAAGGTATATGAACACAGCTCTTCAAATCAGTTGCATGTCTAAACTCCAAGCTAGGATGGGAAATTTAAATGGTGATTTGTAAACCCAACTGATGGGAGAGTATGTGGACCTTGCCAGGCCCTGGGAGGTTTTATTTCTTGTTGCAATAGGATGCTAAGCTTTGGCTCAATTATCTCTTTCCTAGGTTAACATTAGGTCAATTTAAGATGAATTTGGCTTCATATAAATTTAAAAAACATGTTTCCAGCGATTGTAAACAGGGAGTGGGTTACAGCTCATCGCTAGTCACCGACTTATTGAAATTGCACAGGCTTTTGGTGGAGATCATTCATCTCAATTGCTTTTCGTGACTCAGAAATATTTTGTAATGGAAAAGTAGAATTAGCTAAGCCTAAAGACGGATATGATATGAGTCAATGGGCCTCTGAATATAAACTCTCAGCCCACTTCCACAATGAAATTGACTAGTATATACATACATATATATATATATATATATATATATATATATATATATATATATATATATGTGTGTGTGTGTGTGTGTGTGTGTGTGTGTGTGTGTGTGTGTGTATATGTGTGTATATATATATGTATATATATATATATATATATATATATATATATATATATATATATATATATATGCAAATTGATCAGTGCTTCACAGGATCAATTCTTCTACTCACGGCCCTTTCACTCGCCTGCTGCCTACCATTGCAATGATTCAGAAGATGAGCAGATTTTTGCATTTTTTTTATTACAGACTTCCTTCTTCCAAGAGTGTCTAAGAAGCAGACATAGTCATCTGCCATATCTCTCATTTTGTCCTTGTAATAGTCCTGTGAAGCTAACTGAACTGAAAAATAATCAAACCAGCTTGCTCCCAAGGTTGTCATCTCCATCAGCTCCAAGCTGAGTACCCATTTAATGTAAAACCCTGTTTTTGGTAGATCAATCTCATAGTAGTTTCTGACTGTAGGGTGGATTCTAAGCATCTCCAGGCACAAGCTTACAATCTTCCACAAGACGTTCCTATCAACATAGTAAAGATAGAATGAAAAAGACAACTAAGATAACATAAGGTAGAATTGGCATGCTAAGGTCATGGATATCGGCCTGCCAAGGGCAGGGAATAATGATATCACACACCTCAAATCCTCATGCAAATGATACAAACTATACAGTGCATCATTTATGGCCATTTGCAGTGTCCCAAAATCACCTGACCATGATTTACGATATTTTTCCTGGAAAGCATCATTTATTTCCAGTTTTCAGCAGAAACAACCCCCTAGCAGTTAAGTGAACAATGGGGTCACTTAACAAATATGGTATTCACTTAACAACCATGGCATTTGCTTAATGACATTCACTTAACTACTGCAACATTCGCTTAATGACCACTGCAAAAGAGTCATAAAAGTGGTTCTGGTCACATGGTGACATATTTTACAACTATCATGACTTATGTTCTGCCCCAGCTACGGACTCCAAAGAACGCAGCACACACAAAGTCCATACAAACCTTAGTTTACTAATTAAAGACTACTAATGAGCTTTCTTAGTAGTTGTTCGAACACAAATACAGTTTAAATCAATCTTTTCTGAACAAGGGCTGTTAATTTAACTTCATTAACAGTCGACAAGAATCCAATGAAAAATAACTCAATTCTGAGGTACAGTATTTCAGATATGGTTGGCAGAATGCCCAGAAGCAATTTGCAGGGAAACTGACAAGAGAGAAACAAGAGCCGAATCGAACGTTCCCGGAATCAAGACGCGAAGGAATATGAACGAAGTTGTTTCCTGCAAATTGCACCAGTCATCATCCTTCCTTAAATGGGCTAGGGGAGTGGCCAATTAGCCCCAAGCCTTACTCTCGAGGAGGCCTCGTCTTGAGGAGCCACTCCTGCTTTTTAACAACTCTGCGCGCTTGTGCATCGAGAAGAGGCTCCTTCTCTTCTTCCTCTTCACTTATGGGAGCTTCTGGAGGTTCTGAAGGCCCTGGCTGAATCTCCGCCTCTGGCACCACATCTTCTCCAGCCTCCTCATTGTCTGACTCGAGCGCCAGCTGCACAGGCTGCTGGCGCAGCACCACACCAGCCTCCTTGCTGTCGGAATCAACTACTAACTGCACAGGCCGCTGACGGGCCACAACACTTTATGACCATAGTTGTGGGCTCAATTACAGTCATAACTTGAGGACTACCATAATTTGCATAATTTGAATGACATCATGGATTCTATTGGATGCCTATGATTGAGTCCTCTAGAGTCTTGAAATACCTAATCACAATTTTAAGATTATATTCAAAGTTCTAGTGCAATAACTTATCTGCTCTACCACCCTAACGTTCCTCCTCTATATTTTAGGAGAATTATTATTATTTTCCCCCACCATGTATAAAAGATAAGAAAATTTCAGAGAGATTAGAGAAGGCTATTTGGTAAGGATTTTACAATTTAATCTTTAGTAGGAATTAAGAATTTCTCTGTCCAAGTTTGATTTGCAAAACAAGTTCTTTCTAGGGGATAAAAACTGTCCTCTCCTTTAAACTAGATATGCAATTTGGCTTTTGTCTTGCATTTCAGTTTTCAGAACTTTAAGCCCATGAGTCATTTATACACACCAGTTTTATTTCGTACATTTTTTTTTAACAATGACAAAAGCAAAACTGTTGCTTCCTTTCAAAGGGAACATCTAAATTCTCTCTCTCACACACACACACAAAAACATGGACACACACATTTACAATTGATCACAAAATGTTCATTGCTGCGCAGATTCATATTAGAAGATATGCCATCAGTCACTTTTGAAAGTACCCAATATTTCCTGGAACTCTAATTGTGTTCTCTTGAAATCCCTGTGCTTAATGACTGTTATTTGTCAACTCTTCCTACCTGACGGTTAGAAAGTGGTTGAGCATTCAGGCTTTAGAAAAATGATAATTGAGATGAGCATGAATGAAAAGTTTAACCCAGCCCTCAGTAATCAATAGTATTCAGCAAACCTAAGTTTAAACATTAGCAAATGAAATACCCTCTGGCTTTCTTTTCTCCATGCATTACATTTAGACTGGAAATTTGTGTGGGCTTATTTTCCTCATCTTGTGTCTAAAGTACTGTTCATACCAATGCATCCTATTAAACAAGCAAACTGTGGATCATCATTTCCACTTTTCACGTATAAATAAAGCCAAGTTGGAGTTTTACTTTCTGTAGTTTACAATTAACTATCTCAGCCTTCCATCCTTCCGAGATTAGTAAATTGAGAACCCAGATTGCTGGGAGCAATATGCTGACTCTACAAATTGCTTAGAGAGGGCTGTAGTGCACTATGAAGTGGTATATAAGTCTAAGTGCTATTACTACCACCAGACATCAAAAATTGGAAAGAAATTAAGAGTTTCCCCAAGCTATGGGCAGATACTTTGTAATTCTCCCACAGAAGTTTATTATTGGACCACAATTTTTTTGTTTAGATTTTTATTATGTTGGTACAGGATTAATAAAGGGACATGATGGCTCAGTGGCTAAGACGCTGAGCTTGTCAATCAGAAGGTCAGCAGTTTAGCGGTTCGATTCCTAGCGCTGCATAATTGAGTGAACTCCTGTTACTTGTCCCAGCTTCTGCCAACCTAGCAGTTCGAAAGCACGTAAAAAATGCAAGTAGAAAAATAGAGACCACCTTTGGTGGGAAGGTAACAATGCTCCATGCACCTTCAGCATTTAGTTATGCTGGCCACATGACCACAGAGATATCTTTGGACAGCATTGGCTCTTCGGTTTAGAAACGGAGATGAGCACCACCCCTAGAGCCGGAAACGACTAGCATGCATGTCTGGGGGAACCTTTACCTTTATAGGATTAATGCACTTGGCTGGGCCTTTTAGACTTCCTATATTCTTAATGATATGATAAGGAATTAGGGGAACTGCCTACTCTATTGCTTTAACTTACCTCCCCTTCTTATTGAAACCTTACTGAAAAGCATGAATCTACTGCCCACCACTATCTTCTTTCTCTTACCTTATTAAAAAAAAAGAAATTTTATTAACAGTTCTAAAGCTCTTAGGCTTGAAGAAATCGCAATGCTGATTTTATAGACTTTTCAAAGATTTATATAGCTATTGGTGACTGGTACACACACACTTACAATGCAACCATACTTTTAGCGGAGTCAAATTCTTTGTCTCCAGAATGGTATCCATTTTACTACTGTGTAGAACTCTTTACCTTGAGGAACTTGTGTATTTCAGATAAAGGGCAATGGAGGCAAGGAAGAATCAATGCATCCAGATCACAAAAGACTGCATTTTTCTATAGAACAGGCAGAAACGTTACTGAATATTTCATCAATGCTAAGAGAAGTAATGGAAAACATTGATTTTCAATGACCACTTATAAAAAATGCAGGCATATTTTTCAAATTTGTTCCATACTTCTTCAGGCCTTTGTGTTACATTTTGTAAAAGTCAATTGTGCATAGCTGAATGACATTTTCATTAGCATGGCTGGCTAGGTAAAGGTTTTGGTGTTGGGATATATCAAAGCAAGTATATTATAAATTATCAATATAAAAAAAATAAGTAAAGGAAGTTCAGTGCCAAGCAAAAGCTTAAAAATATATACAATTAACATTAAAAAGCAGAAGGCACATATGTAAAAGATCATTAATTAGGGATAGTGTGCTACATATTGATAACTCATTCTAGTGGAACACATCTAACAGTTCTAAAATAAATAGTATGACAAAATAATTTGTTTAGTTTTGTTAGGCCTATAATTCTCTAATTATATAGTTTTTACATCTGATATAAGCAGCGCAAGACTCAAATGCTGGAAAACCCAGAAAAATATTTTTCAATACATCTCTTGTAGCAATCTCATACCAGGGAATCAGACCACTATGGAGTTTCCTAGACATAATTAAGAAATGCTGAAATTAAAAGAAAAAGAAAGTTGTCATTTTTAAGTGAATAAATAAATCAATGAAGCCACTGGTGAAATCCTCCGTGGTTTGCTACTGGTTCGCTGCCCGTGCATGCGTGGTGTGCACCAAACGCATGCTGCGTGCACATGTGCAGTACACACCAAATGCATGCTGTGCACGCATGTGCAGTACAATCAAATGCATGCTGCATTCGTGTGCATGCACAGTGCGCACCAAACACGCACTTCATGCGGAAAAAGGAGACTTAAGAAGGTAAGTAGGACAGCGAGGGGGGGGAACAGCTGTGCCACATGATTTAGATTCGCTAGAAAGCAGGATTTCCTGCTTTCTAGCGAATGTAAATCACGCAGCACAGCTGATCACAATTTTTACTACGGTTCGCCTAAACCGGTAGCTTTTATTAGTGTTGTTGTTGTTGTTGTTGTTGTTATTCTCTTTTATTCATTAAAAATGAAACTCAGTCTACTGGACATTTAAAAATGTGTCACAAATACCATTGACTGGTGCTAATGGTTGATATGGGTTGCTGCCAGTGTCCTAGGTATTAACCAAGTACCTTCTTAAAATATATGATGTTCCGAGTGGCGCAATTTGTTGCAGTTCCTGTGGTGTTATTGCAGGAAGCTGAAATTTCTTGAAGTGTTTTGTGACATTCTTGGACGTGGTACCAAGTGCCCCAATGACAATGGGTATCACTGTGACATGTTTCATCCATAGCCATATAGTTTCTATGGCCAGGTCGCAATATTTCATGATTTTTTCCAGTTCTTTTTCTTTGACTCTGGCATCTCCTGGTACTGCTATGTCAATAAATTGTACGTTTCGGTTTTCGACAACTGTGATATCTGGCATGTTGTGTTCCAAGTGACAATCGATCTGTCTGTAGTCAAAAGTCTCACAATATCTTCACCTTCTCATTTTCTATAACTTTTTCCACTTTATGTTCCCATGACTTTTTGGATACAGATAAGTCGTATTTTTACATAATGACCAGTGGATTAATTTAGCAACTCGGTCGTGTCTAGCTTTGTAATCAGTTTGTGTGATTTTGCTGCATTCACATATTAAATGTAAAACAGTTTCGACTTTGTGGTTGTAAAGTTGGCAATTTGGATTGTTGGTGGATTTTTGTATCTTTGCTTTCATGGCATTAGTTTGTAGTGCTTGTTCTTGAGGAGCCAGTATTAAACCTTCCGTTTCTTTCTTGATGGTTCCCATCTTAAGCCATGCCCATGTAAAGTTGTCATCACATTTTCCTTCAATGTTTGTTGTTGTTGTTGTTGTTGTTGTTGTTGTTGTTGTTGTTGTTATTATTATTATTATTATTATTATTATTATTATTATTATTATTATTATTATTCAGGCATTTCACCCCTGAATGAAGCTCTGGTGATCTTTAACTTATTTAATTTTTGAAAGATGGGTTTTTTTTTTACTTTGTTTATTTTAATCTAAAAAGACTTTCAAACAGTATGTATCAAGAATACTTTCATTCCACCCTTTTTTTAAAAAGTAATAAATGGTGAAAGCAGTCTAAGATAGATCCAGGGTTCAGGAAACTTTAGGCCAATCCATCTGACATCAATACATGGGAAGATTCTGGAAAAGATCACCAAGCAACAGATCTGTAAATACCTAGACGTATATAAAGCTATAACTAGAAGCCAATATGGGTTTGTCAAAAATAGACCATGCCATATAAATCTAATTGCATGATTTGACAAAGTGACTAAATTAGTGGATCAGGGAAATAGTTTATTTCAGTAAGGCATTTGACAAAGTAGACCACAGTATACTTCTTGGTAAGATAGAACAGTGTAGGATAGACAGCATCTCCAACGGATGGATTTGCAATTGGCTGACCACACTTCATGTGTAATCTTCAATGGAGCTATATCTAAATAAAGAGAAGCATACAGTGGAGTACCACAAGGTTCTGTCCTAGGCCTAGTACTCTTCAACATCTTCATGAATGATTTAGGTAAAGGGATAGAAGGGGAGCTCATCAAATTTGCAGATGGCACAAACCGGGGGGGGGGAGGAATAGCTAACACTTTAGAAGGTAGACTCAAGCTACAGAAGGATCTTGACAGACTTGAGCACTAGACCTATTCAACAAAATGCAATTCAATTGTAGGAAAAGTAAGGTCTTAAAAGTTAAAAAAAAGATATTGAGGCTTTAGAAAGAGTAACAAAGATGATTAAGGGGTCTGGAGGCTAAAGTGTACAATGAATGGTTTTGGGAACTAGGTATATCTAGTCTTGTAAAGATAATGATTAAGGGTGACATGATAGTCCAATACTTGTGGGACTGTCACAAAAAGAGGAGGGACACACTTCCAAAGCATCTTAGGGCAGCATAAAAAGTAATGGATGGAAGATTATTAAACAAAGATCCAATCTAGCATTAAGAAGAAATTTCCTGACAATGAGAACAATTAAGCAATGGAATGAGTTGCCTCCTGAAGTTATAGATCCTCCATCACTGGAGGTTTGCAAGAAGAGATGGGACAACCATTTGTCCAGAATGATATAAGGCAGTGCTGGTGAACCTTTTCGGCACTGAATGCTGAAATGGGAGTGCAGGCACGAGCACGGGAGTGCACTGGAAACCAGAAGAGCAGTTCCCCAGCACAAATGTGCCCACTGGGAAGCTGAGCTTCTGGTTTCTGGCATGCATATGCATGCCGATCACCTGGTCTTTCAGTTTCTAATGCACATGCGCATGCCAGAAACCAGAAGGTCAGCTTCCCAGCACGAGCATACATACCACGGAGCTACTCTTCTAGTTTCTGATGCTCCCATGCACACGAAGACCAGCTGGAACCCAAAAGAGCAACAGGCAATGGCTGGCATTCCCGGAGAGATGGCTATGCATGCCACTTCCGGCATGCATGCCATAGGTTTACCATCACTGATATAGGGTCTCCTGTTCTAGCAGGGGATTGGACCAGAAAATCTCCAAAGCCCCTTCCAACTCTGTTATTCTATTATTCAAGATGATATCATCTTCTAATGCTAATAACCTAAGACCTATCTAATGCTTTCAAGCTTAGTTTTTGGTTTCTTCTACATTCCAATTTGGCATATGCATACAAATTTTGCCTATTGATTTAGAGTGTTGCTTCTGTTCCTTAAGACTTTAAATATTTCCAACATGGGTGGAAATGGGTTTTTTTTTACCCACTCTTACAGTTAATATTTTGGAAATTGTCTATTATTTAGAATTGACTAAGCTAACACCTGTCATTCTATAGCATCAAGTTCCCAAACAGAACAATGATTAATTTATTTGGGTTAAGAGAAGCCAGTTTAAAAAGAGCCATTAACAATTCCATTATTTTAAAAGTCTTTTCATTATACATTTAATACATTTATTATTTAAAAGTGTGATTTATACAAACTTTCATCCATATTTATTTATTATCATTTAATAGCATTATATGCCAAAGGACTCATATCTATCTTTACTAAACAACTCACTTTGGTCAACTAAATTAAACAGATCTTCTGTTTCTGCATTTACATGTCCTTGAAATCATAAATAATACTTGCCATCATCCCTGCTGTGCCTGTTTAAATGTGATAATTTGAAAACTAAAACGTACCATATTGATTTAACTTTGATACAGTATCATGTCAAGGGTAAGCATGTACAGAATACACATTAATAAAAAGTTCTAAATAAATGTTAGACACTTATACAAAAGGCATTTATTTAATTCAAGAGAAGTTCTAAGCCTAAATTCTTAGTTCCAGGAAGTTCAACATTTTTAAAGTATAAAAATTAATATTAAAACAACTGAATTCACAATTTCCCTAATAAATATTTTAAAGAAATAATGTGGTTACAGAACAATCCTAAATTTATTTAGCCATAAATAAATCAATACATGTTTAATTCTGTTTAGGATTGAAGTCTTAAGACACTAATGTATCCAAGGAAACATGCATATATGGAGGAAGACAAAACAGGCACAACAGCTTCAAATTCAGCATTCAGGCAAAAGTCATGCCAAATGCAAGTTGTGTAACTTTGTGTAACTATTGTGTAAATGCAATATATACACATGTTAACTAGCCTGTGACCTTCATACATTAATAAAATCACTTATATACAATATTAAGAGAGGCTTGGAGATGTTTTGTTGTCTGGTTTGCAAAATCTGCAGATGTTTACACAAGTCTCATAGATGGACTTGGGGTTCAGTGGCTAAGACGCTGAGTTTGTCAATCAGAAGGTCGGCAGTTCAGTGGTTCAAATCTCTAGCGCCATGTAACGGAATGAGCCCCCATTACTTGTCCCAGCTTCTGCCAACCTAGAAGTTCGAAAGCACATAAACAATGCAATTAGAAAAATAGAGACCACTTTGGTGGGAAGGTAACAGCGCTCCGTGCACCTTTGGCATTTAGTCATGCTGGCCACATGACCACGGAGACGTCTTCGGATATCGCTGGCTCTTCAGCTTAGAAACAGAGATGAGCACCGCCCCCTAGAGCCGGAAATGACTAGCACACATGTGCAGGGGAACCTTTACCTTTACATAGATGGAAAAACAGTGGATTTAGTGTTGAAATTTGGGGGAAGGTAAGATTTAAGGAAGGAATAAGCATCAAAATTTATTTTCTTATCAATGCTATCTTCAATTTCTCAGTATGTGGTATGTCGTAATTCATATAATGAAAATAAAAGCAGCATTTGTTTCCTTTATTTCTGGAGTTTTCCATGATTTCTGTAAGAACACAAACCAATGAATAGAAATTGTATTAGTCAGATAAATTTATTGTTCTTTTCTCTTTTCCTATACATGCCAATTTTACATTGGAAAATTAATAAATTTTCAATAGAAACAGGTGGAAAAATGAAACTAAACTCAGTTAGAAGACTTTGAACCTGTTTTAATGGAACTTCCTGCCCAGGACAGGAATCTTCTGACCATCCCAAACAAAGAACTAATCAATCTTTGTAAACTTTCAGTGATAAAGCACGGATGTCATCAGCAGAATGGGACAAATGGCCACAGCCAACCCACCATGGCCAACTTGCCATGGCCAACTCACCTCAGGCCAACTCACCATGTAACAATTCAATAATTCAATTTAATTATTTAAAGTAATTCAAAACTTGTTTTAGTTTTTGTCATTCACATTTCAGTTTGTCCCTCCTTTTACATCCTTTCTTTAATGATTCTATTCCGTCATTTCTTTGATATTAGTGTAACTCTTGTTCCACAGCGAGCTCTTCCATAGCAAGTTGGCCATGATGAGTTTGGTGTGGCAAGTTGCCCTAGAACCTGCCATCAGGAGGCAAGCTATTCCACTGCTTAATAGCAATCACAGTCAGGAAATTCCTCAATTTGAACTTGAATCCATCTCTATATAATTGATTCTCCTCTACCTTCAGGCATTATAGTGAATAAAGCAGAAGTGGATTTCAGCAGGTTCTGACCAGTTCTGGAGAACCAGTAGTGGAAATTTTGAGTAGTTCGGAAAACCCATAGTAAAAATTCTGACTGGCCCCGCCCAGGGGTGGGTTCTGCTTACCTTTACTACTGGTTCGCAGCGGGGCTGTGCACGCTCTCTTCTGCGCACACGCAGAAGCGTTTTGATGATGTCAGGGTCAGTGGCCGGAGCCTCCTGCCGATTTTACTACCAGTTCTATAGAACCAATGCAAACTGGGGGCAACCCACTACTGGCCCCGTCCCCATCTATTCTCTGCCTCCCAAGTCCCAGCTGATTGGGAAGAAATGGGGATTTTGCAGTAACCTTCCCATGGTTTGGGGTGGGAATGGAGATTTTATGGCCACACCCACCAAGCCATGCCCACCAAGCCATGCCACACCCACCAAGCCATGCCCACAGTACCGGTAATAAAAAAATTTGAAACCCACCATGGGAATAAAGCCACACTTTCTATCTTGTGACTGTCCTGCAAGTATTGGAAAATTGATAACATATCTGCTTTTAGCCCTCTCTTCTTTACAATACCTAGAGATAGTTCTCAATTTACAACCATTTGTTTAACAATGGTTGACATGTATGGCAGCACTGGAAAAAGTGACTTATGACCATTCCTTGCAGTTACAGCCATTACAGCATCCCCACAGTCATGTGATCATAATTCAGATGCTTGGCATGTAGTTACTATGGTTGCAGAATTCTGGTTCATGTTCACACACCTTCTTCCCCCTATTTTCCCCACAACAACAGCCCTGTGAGGTAGGTTGAACTAAGAGAGAGTGACTGGCACAAAGTCATCTGATCTTAATGCAATTTCTTTTGAGTGAACATGTATATGATTGGACTGCTGTAATGATATGTGGGAATGACCTTGTGAGACAGGAGGTAAAGCCACAGATTAGGCAATGATCAGACAAGTGGCAGCTGAATCTGCGGAAGGAAAGGAAGGAAAGGGGATATGCAAATGACTCAGAAGGAACCCTCCCTAGTTTCTTTGTCTATAAAGGTATGGCAGGAGAGATGTACTTTCAAGACTTGCAAAATTCCATCAATGTAACCATATAATAAAATTGTGGCAAGTTCTTAAAGAGATGGTAGTACCAGAGCATCTTATTTGTCTCTTGAGAAACCTATATGTAGGTCAAGAAGCAAAAGGGAGAAGTGGACACAGATCCACTGATTAGTTCAAAATTGGGAAAGAGTCTGGCAAGGCTGTATACTGTCGCCATGCCTATTTAATTTATATGCAGAGCACATCATGAGGAAGGCGGGGCTAGATGAATCAAAAGTTGGAGTTAAGATTGCTGGGAGAAATATCAACAACCACAGATATGCAGATGATACCACTCTAATGGCAGAAAGCGAAGAGGAACTAAAAAGCCTCTTGAAGAAGGAGAGTGCAAAAGTTGGCTTGAAACTCAACATTAAGAAAACTAAGATCATGGCATCTGGCCCTCTCAATTCCTGGCAAATAGATAGGGAAGAAATGGAGGTAGTGACAGATTTTATTTTCCTGGGCTCCAAGATCACCGCAGATGGGGACTGCAACCCAAAAATTAAAAGATGCTTGCTCTTAGGGAGAAAAGCTATAGCAAATCTAGACAGCATACTAAAAAGCAGAGACATCACCCTGCCAACATAAGTGCGTATAGTCAAGGCTATGGTTTTCCCAGTTGCAATGTATGGCTGTGAAAGTTGGACCATAAGAAAGGCTGAGCACCAAAGAATTGAGGCCTTTTAACTACGATGCTGGAGAATACTCCTGTGAGTCTCTTGGACTGCAAGGCGATCAAACCAGTCAGTCCTAGAGGAGATCAACCCTGACTGCTCTTTAGAAGGCCAGGTCCTGAAGATGAAACTCAAATATTTTGGCCACCTAATGAGAAGGAAGGACTCACTGGAGAAGAGCCTAATGCTGGGAATGATTGAGGGCAAAAGAAGAAGGGGACAACAAAGAACGAGGTGGCTGGATGGAGTCACTGAATCTGTAGGCGTGATCTTAAATGGTCTCCAGAGGATGGTAGAGGACAGGAAGGCCTGGAGGAACATTGTCCATGGGGTCGCAATGGGTCAGACATGACTTCGCAACTAACAACAACATAATAAAATTAAATTAGTACTTCTGGGTATGCTTCTTGTCTGAATTACCTTGCAAGGCTAATAATTGCAATGTGGTTTTATTTACTTATTTAGCCTTAAGAATACCATCCAGTAAATACAGGCAGATGTCAGCCTATGATATTAAATTAGTCTGCTATTCACTACCCAGAAAAGAAGAGAACTGAATTGTTTTATTTCAGCTTTTCAGCAGCAATGATTTTAATATTGGGAATTTCTGTTTAAATTAATTATATGTTTACAAGGCCAAATAATATTTACACAAATTCTGAACATGATGGAGTGAAATATTTAAGAGATAAAATATAAGGAAATATGATGAAATATATGTAGAGAATTATTTTAATTCTTATAGCATACGTACAAAAAAAATTTGAAGTCATATGCGGCTTTACTTCCCATCATTGCAGTGAAAGATGGACACCATCAGCCTTCACTGTAATGGGCCACCCTGCTAAGTGAGGCATAAACAAGTGGCAATTGATCAAACTCAGGCACGTTCAATAATGTGTTCATTCATTTGGCCATTAAGAGAATAATCTTTACTCTCCTTTTCTTCTATTGCTCAATGACCAAGGCAGCCACAGTCATAACAATATAAAAAAGCACACGAATACCAACATCAGGCCAATAAATAAATAAAATAAAATAAAATAAAATAAAATAAAATTAATTAAATAAATAAATAAATAAATAAATAAATAAATAAATAAATAAATAAATAAATAAATAAATAAGAAATAGAGGCAGTGCGTGACCATATAATCTGCTCCCATTTCTTCTCTTTTTCCCTTTAATGCCATACACTAAAACAGTGGTTCCAGAAATGAGGGTAATTGCCTCCCAAGATGGTAGTTAGAGTTGGGAAAACAGAAAAAACAGAATAACAGAGTTGGAAGGGACCTTGGAGGTCTTCTAGTCCAACCCCCAGTTTAGGCAGGAAACTTTACACCACTTCAGACAAATGGTTATCCAATCTCTTCTTAAAAACTTCCAGTGTTGGAGCATTCACAATTTCTGGAGGCAAGTCCTTCCACTGATTAATTGTTCTAACTGTCAGGAAATTTCTCCTTAGTTCTAGGTTGCTTCTCTCCTTGATTAGTTTCCACCCATTGCTTCTTCTTCTGCCTTCAGGTGCTTTAGAGAATAGCTTGACTCAGGGGTGAAATGCTACCGATTCGCTCAAGTTCGGGCGAATCGGTAGTGATAAAAACTACCAGTTCAGGTGAACCAGTAGTTAAAAAAAGCTACAGGTTCCTCCAAACCGGTATTTCCGATCATCAGCTGTGCAGCAGGGTTTAGCTTTGCTAGAAAGCAGGAAATCCTGCTTTCTAGCAAAGCTAAATCACGCACCACAGTTGATCCCCTCACCCCCGCTGTTCTACTTACCTTCCCAAGCCGCCTTTTGGTGCATATTGTACATGAGTGTGCACACAGAGTATGTCTTTGGTGCTCACTGTGCATGCGAACGCAGCACGTGTTTGGCACGCAGCACATGCACGGCCAGCGAACTGGTAGCAAACCAGTTCGGATTTCACCACTGGCTTGACTCCCTCTTCTTTGTGGCAACCCCTGAGATATTGGAACACTGCTCTCATGTCTTCCCTAGTCCTTCTTTTCATTAAAGTAGACATACCAAGTTCCTGCAACCATTCTTCATATGTTTTAGCCTCCAGTCCCCTAATCATCTTGGTTGCTCTCCTCTGCATTCTTTCTAGAGTCTCCACATATGTTTTACAACGTGGCTACCAAAACTGAATGCAATATTCCAAGTGTGGCCTTACCAAGGCATTATAAAGTGGTATTGACACTTCACATGTTGATCTTGATTCTATCCCTCTGTTTATACAGCCCAGAACTCTGTTGGCTTTTTTGGCAGCTGTTGCACACTGCTGGCTCATATTTAAATGATTGTCCACTAGGACTTCAAGATCCCTCTCACTGTTACTACTATTGAGCAGTTCGAGTTGGGGCTGCCATTGCTGCTGCTGAGATAACTTGTAAAGAACAACAAAGACATGGGTGATGGAATTAACAATCCAGTTGAAAGACATTACAGAAGATACCATATGGATTACAAGTTTAAAGTCATTTGAGGATTTTATCTATATATGGAAATATTTTTTAGTGGTGTGGGCAGAAGAACAAAGATATTGAAAATATTATGTATGGTAGACCTGCAGGAAAGTGGGTGGAGATAGGCTAGCTTACTGATCGTTTAGTTTAGGAAAAGGGATGTTATGTTATATTAATATACGTAAAAGATTTGAATTAAGAGATATATGTATGGGGGAGGAGGAAATGGATAGATTATGAGTTGAAATTGCCAAATTAGGATTTATTATATAATTTGGCAGCTGAATGTTGCTTTGAAATGTATAGTATCAGGGGGATATAATAATATTGTTAGAAAGAAAGGGTCAGCATATGGGGGGTGGAGTAAAAAGGATGGTAAAGTATTATATAATCTGTTATTAATTTGGGTTTTATTCTGGAGAAGCCACAGGGGGAGGGGAGGGGGAGGGGGTTAGGGAGGAGGGGGGAAAAAGGGGGAAAATCTGTATTTGAAAAACTTTTTCAATAAAAAAAAAGAACAACAAAGAGACAGAGAGGTTGGGACTAGTTATGTAATAATTCAAAACTAGAAAAAGCGGTAATTGGATCAGCTTGGATTAAATTGGATTGGATTGGATTGGATCAGTTTAAGAATCACTAAACAATGCAGAGCCTGGACAATTAGCATTGAGCCGTGGTGGCGCAGTGGTTAGAATGCAGTACTGCAGGCTAACTCACTGCTCACTCCAGGAGTTCGATTCTAACCAGCTCAAGGTTGACTCAGCCTTCTATCCTTCCAAGGTCAGTATAATGAGAACCCAGATTGTTGGGGACAATATGCTTACTCCGTAAACCGCTTAGAGAGGGCTGTAAAGCACTGTGAAGTGATATATAAATCTAAGTGCTATTGCTATTACCATCAAAAGGGACTCTTTTAGATGTATATCCACCACACATCAAAAATTGGGGAGAATTTAAGAGTTTCCCCAAGCTTCTCCATCTATGGACAAATACTTCGTAATTCTCCCACAGTTGTTTATTATTGGACCACTGATGTTCTAAATTGTTGGTTTAGATTTTTATTATGTTGGTAAGGATTTAATGCGTTTGGCTGGGCCTTTTACCCTTCATATATTCTTAATGCTTCTCAGACTTGACATACCATAGCATTGGTGCTTAGAATTCTCTTTGAAATGTTTTTGTTCCTGTTTGACTTTCATTTCCTCTATCAGCTTCTTAATGTACTTTTAATAATGGAAATATAAAGCTTATCTAGATAACCCACATTGAAATGGCGTCTTAAAGACTTCAAATGCATTCCACAGAGGGTAACATTTTACTTGCCAAGCAACTTGAAAGGTACTATGTTTACATTCCAAGTTATTCAAACATGTGACGAGAAATCAGTGTATCTACTCAAACAAAATGTGTTCAAGTGAGTAGGTATAAAACCTGGAAGTGTTAAAGTACTCAGATGAAGAAATTTTAGAGGCTAACTTTTTTCTTTCAGACATGAACAATTGCTGGCTAAGATCACATATTGCACTAAGTCAAAGTTTCTTTTAATCATAGTTTGTTGATCAATCCCCAACGACCAGGCTCACACACTGCACTAAACCATTGTTGATAAAAGATAGTACAGGTAGTCCTCAACTTACAACCACAATTTAGCCCAAAATTTATCTTGCTAGGTGAGTTTTGCCCATGTTCAGTAGTGGGTTTCAATTTCGTTCGCTACTGATTCGCTTGTGGGTGTACGCGCAACGCTTCTGCGCATTCGCAGAGACGTCCAGACGGGTGGGTGGAGCCTCCCGCCACCGCTACCAGTTCACCCAATCCAGGGCGAACTGGTAGCAACCCACTACTGGTGCCATTGTAACTTTAACGGTCACTAAATGAACTGTTGTAAATTGAGTACTATCTGTAGTGATTGCCTTAATATATCTGCAAAAGTGAAAACCAAAAAACCCTCCCTGCTGTCCATCCCCAAATCAATATTAACTTTAGAGATGAAATATAAATATATATGAATGTACTTGTTCATTTCATCCTCTGCAGCTAATAGCAGTTTGGAAGGGAAGAGTTGCATATAGTAAGACAAGGTTATATTTTCCACTGTCCCAAGCTTATTTCTCACCCAAACGGTGGTCTCCCTTTGGTCTTTTTAGTATTGAACACTGAGAAAAATAATTTATGAAGAGAGAAATAATAGTTTAATTTGGCCTCCAGTTTTGAACCTGATAATGTCTGCCAAGTGAAAATAAAACCTAGCTCTAGACAAGCTGCTGTCTCCCAGCAGAACCTGCCTGGAAGGTGGAGATAATATACTGATCTAATCTACAAGGCGATTAAAGAAATAATTGAAAAGTGCTTTTAATACAGTATATAAATCTGGAGGGGGAAAGTCTTTTTAACATGTAGCCCAATACACACACAAAATAACAGTAACAGAGTTGGAAGGGTCCTTGGAGGTCATCTAGTCCAACCCTCCTGTTCACACAAGAAGCCTATACTAGGGATTCGAACTGCCAACCTTTCTGATCCACAAGCTCAACGTCTTAGCCACTGAGCCACCTAGGGAGCCACCAAATATACTAGTCCTTGCTCCTCCCAAGCATAGGTATAGGGGATATGCTAGATATAATAAAAAATGAGAGATCCCTCCATCTTTCCCTTGTTGGAACATAAGTGACTTAGTATTGTAATGCAGTGTTTCTCAAACTTGGCAACTTTAGACTACATGGACTTCAACTCCCATATTTCCTCAACCAGCTTGCTGGCTAGTGGCTGGCTGGGGAATTCTGGGATTTAAAGTCCACACAGCTTAAAGCTGCCAAATTCTAAAAACACAGATTAATATAAAAGAGGCTGGATGGGAATGAATGTGATATTCACACATCCCCAATTGCAATTAATGCCATGGTATGTAGCATGAATGCACACCTGCTCATTTAAATAGTTTGTCCCCAGCTTTACGGACATTACTTCCTCTTCAAATACTCCCTAACCGTAGACAAGGTTGGCCGCTGCTATAGAAGGTCATGTGAGTTGAAGATTTAGGCCTCAAGTGAACCGGCTATTAAACAGGTCTTCATCTAAAATATTGGCTCATCCTAAGAGATGCATTAAAAGATGATAGATTTATTACCTGTTATCATGCTAAGCCTTTCAATTAGCCTCTCCCAGCAAAGTAAAATTATGAATCTAGGTCATGATTTAGAGACACCCACGAGATGGCACCATCTTTCAATCCATCAGCCCAGGAATTAATTAGCAAGTATGTGAAATATAACAAGGTTTAACAAGACTCTCTTGCTAGGAAGTTAAATACCAATCTGGAAATCAGCCATGAAGTATGGCAGGAGAAGGGAAAACTTGGCTTGGTTTGAAGAGCTTTTTTTCCCCTCCCCATAATTTTCTTAAACAAGCTGATCTTGCTGGTCAGGAAATGATTGCTTAATATAACAACAGGGTGAGGTGAGGACTTGATAACTAGATATAACTGAGAATAACCAGCCAAATGTCCAGAAACTCTACTTTACTAGCAGTGATCTCATTAAGCTGCAGTTTACCTTAAATGTCCTGGCACTTTCTAAACTAAACTCAACTATCTGCTGCTCTAAGATAGGATCTCACAAAATGAATAGCTAGGATTTCTGGGGAAATAGAACAAGATCCCTCATTCAAAAGAGCATTTCTTTGTACCCTGGCTGTAACTTTATTTCTAATTCAATGTGGGGTTTTGTATTTGGAATGTGGCTGATTCAGCATGTTCAAAAGAGGAAAAGTTATTTTGCTCGGAGTTCTAGACATTCCCATTTTAGCCTTTCAGTGTTCAACTCTGTCTTTTGGGAATCTGGATTCCTCCAGCTCAAAAGCATCTTAGCCCCAAGTCTTGGGCAAGTCAAATGAACATGAGTGGTTTTGAAATTCAAAGCACACATTGTTGTCCTCTCTTTGAAGTGAGCATGAACTATGTATCCTGTGTTTAACAGGCTAATTCCCAAACATCCTTTTAATTAAATTAACATGAAGGCAACTGTTCACTCTCACCAACTGCATGCAAGGCAATGCCGAAATGCTATTAATATGACATGAGCAAGCAGGCAAAAATGTGACTACTTTGTTAGATCATTGTGTAATGTATATTGGAGAAGTAGTGTAGTGTAGACAAAACCTAAAACACAGCTAATCGTATCATGTTCTTTCTTATAGCCTAATTCCATTGTTCTCTCTTTGAGAAGTGGGAAATGTAGACCTGACGTTTTTGTTTTCTAGACAGCAGAAAAGCTAAAGTAGCTTTCTCAACCTGGTGTTTTCCAGATATGTTGGAAGATTGCTCAAAAGAAATAGCAACGATGACCCAAGTTTCCCGAGAAGAGGATGAGGAGGCTAAGTCTGCAGTAAGCCCAGAGATATAGCTGTAGGATGTAAATAAAGCTGTGCGGTTGAATTAGCTTTGGTAGTAATTAACAAAGATGCCTTGAATATGTTTAGTATCATTGAAATAATCCCCCCCAAAAAAGCTGACATTATTTTCTTTAAAAATGAGGAGTGGAAATGGAGTAATCCTTATTCCTTTGCTTATTGCCTATTTTAAAAACACAAATGTGGGGCTTTTGCAAGTGAAGAAAAGACCAAAAAGTGATTGGATCAAGATCAATCAATTGTTTTAATTTATTTTATGTTATCTGTCAATTTAATCTACACTGAGGCAACTACTTTTACCATGCTTTGCTTCCATTCCAGAGGCAAGAGCAAGAACTCATGTTTCCCCTATTTTTCTCTGCCTCTGTAGCCCCATAAAATATTAAGTTGCACATGGGATCCCGTGAGGCTCCCAAGTAGAATACATTACAAAGGACCCAGGTTCATCTTATGGAACTAAAGAATTAGTCTAAACCAGTCTAATTAAACTCAGAATTCAGTCAGAGTTGCTGTATACCCCACAATTTCAGAAGGCTTATTAATCTTTGGGCCAACTCTGTCAGGAAAGGTTAGAAAAACATCATTGGATGTGTTGTGTCTGAAAACCATGTGAGAAATAGCTATTGGGTGGAGAAAGGAAACACTACCTCACTACTCTATCACATGTGTGGGTGCTGTTTGCCAACATAGTCAGAGCTGATCCATCTGTCAGAGCAATGCGGTTCCTAGTAGCATTGTGGAAGTTTATGTGTTTATTAAGTTTGTTTAACGCTGGCTTCAACCAACTCCCAGTGGAATACAAATGTGTTATGTTACCCCAGTTATTGATACTCTGAGTATACTCAAGAATGTGTGTGTTTTTATCAAAGCACACACATTTTGAAACTTTATCAAATGTTGCTAATGAAACATTTTAGTTCCACTGTGAGACATAAACATTTTGTTTTAACATTGGCTTTCATATGAGAAATGAATATCAATTGAAGCAGCAACATAATATAATATAGTTGATATCAGTGTAATGAGACTAACTAAAATAAAGTGAATACGGCTGTTCCTTGTCTTATTCAGTGACCATTTGGATTTAACCACAGGGCTGAATAAGTGATAGTCATCATTATCCTCGTAGTTATGTCAGTCAGGGCATCCTTGCACTCACATGATCATGATCTGGGTGCTCAGGTGCCTCCCCTTGCAATTATGATGTTGGAGCACCTCAAGGTCACATGTTCACCATTTGCACCCTTCTTTGCAGCTTTCTATGAGTCAATGGGGAAGCCAGCAGGAGGTTACAAATAACAACTATGTGATATCCTCACTGAGCTGTGGTGGTGCAGTTGCTAGAATGCAGTACTGCAAGCTACTTCTGCTGACTGCTGGCTGCAGTTCAGCAGTTCAATTCTCATTGGCTCAAGGTTGACTCAGCCTTCCATCCTTCCAAGATGGGTAAAATGAGGACCCAGATTGTTGGGGGCAATATGCTGACTCTGTAAACTGCTTAGAGAGGGCTGTAAAGCACTGTAAAGCAGTATATAAGTCTAAGTGCTATTGCTATCTTCGTTTAATAACCTGCAGTGATTCGCTTAACCATAGCAGCCTGAAATGCCAAATTGTTGTCACTAAGTGAATGAAAATTACCATTGTTAAATGAGGACTACCTGCTTTTTTTATCAGAAACATGGTATTTCTTTAGAAGCATAAAAAAGTAATCTGTCTTTTACAAACAATACTTGGAACACCCCCTTCATTTCTACAGAACAGGATGAGATGGAAATTTTGCTACACATTCCAAACTCTGGCTGTAGATGTTCAATTTATAAATGTAAACAGTGGTTTATGATTTTTTAACATATATAAAATTGAGCATATCTCCAATTTGCTTCTAGGATTTGAAAAATGTTAGCAGAATTGTTTTTCCAACAGGTCACTTCAATAGAATGTTCTTGGTATTGTGTCTGTGTACATAAATATCAACAAATCATTCCATAAATTTAATCCATTTTTACTGAATTATTTTATTCCTCCAATGTTATTTCTTTAATATTTCGCTCTGCATAATAATTGTATGAAATATATTTTATATGGCATAGGTAAAAGAAGTAACAAAAACGCAATCTTGACTATATTTTGCAAAGAATTCCTTGCAGTCTTTCATGCTAGTAAATTTGCCTTTCCTGTCTCAGAGAAATGCTACTAATGCTAGTATTTATGTCTTCATAAGCTTATTGAGATAAACCAGAATTTAAAAATACTTTAAAACAGGGATGTTTGCTTGAATATTTAGCGGATGATATGTACTACATATGGAGCTGTTTTTGAAAATGGTCCAGAAACTTCAACTAGTCCAAAATAGGACAACAGAATTGCTAGCAGGGCCTGGATTGGATTGGTATGATTATATTACGCCATACGCTTGTTATCTGGCTTTCAAGTCCATTTACACGCCATTCTTGAGGGCTGGTTTTATCATTTAAATTCCTAAATGGGAACATGCATTGGATATGGCCAAGCTGAATCATAAGTAAATTCAGGTAAACTTTTCTCAGTTGTTCTTTAAACTAAAGTAAATAAGGTTCCAATTCTGGATTCCCCTCACCCCCCCAAAAAAACCCTCACTCTAAATCCATGATGTTCTCATCTACTGTTGTATCCTCTTGTTAGATTGGGATTTTTTAGTAATAATCATATTAATGGGAAATATTTTCATTTTCAACTTAATTAAACCAGACAAACATTTTTAGTATTTTCCTTGATTCTATGCAATTCTTTAATTGTGGTTCCTAAGGTTTTATCTAAAAGTGTGGATCTTGGAATTGAAAAAGTTGCTGACACTTCACCTAGTATGTAGCATGCAAGCATTATCACATTGTAAACTCCAGGAATCCGTCCTGAAGTGACTATTTTTTTCTGGATTTCCTTCTCTCTGAAGCAAGTAAATAGCTTAAGTTATTTTCTCCAGTTTCACTTTCTGAGATCTACTATTTGCATTTAAGCTTCTCCTGCCCAATTATAGAGACCAATAACATATTTTCATCAAGCCTCCTTCTACTCATCATTTCACAAACAGCATTTCCACACACCCTGTTTAGGCTTCTAATAGGACTGGATGCTGGTTTTTTAACTTTCCTGTGATTTAAAAAATTGAATTTTCATATCTATGTAAAATATGGTAAAATAATAGGCATGCTTGCCTTCTACATCCTATACCTTTTGTTAATTATGCTCACCTGAACTAATGGTTCACCATTATTTTGTAAGACTGAATATGAATAAATTCATTGCCCAAATTAGAAATTCAAAGTAATTGTTCCCCAAGTGAATGAAGTCGGCATAAAGCTACTTTCCATGCACCATACTTATGAGAACAGATCTCTCAATCTGTCATTCAGGCTACATGTCTATACTAACCTGAGTTTACTTATACAGATAAACAGAATGCCTGATAACAATAGACATAGATAGTGTATTAATAACCTTGAAAAATCTCATTCAAGATGCCTATATGAGAAATCAAGAATAAACCACTCTGCTGACTTTTTAATCTAAAATGGATGCACATTCTTCTCTCTCTGTCTCTCATCTTAAGCCATCAATTTAAGGCCAAAGCTTAAATGCTGAAATCTATGAAAACATGTCAGACATTGAACCTAAACTGGATTTATTTCTTCATTTTGAAGATAGAGGGACTAAACATTTTAAAGGGCAAACATATTTTCTTCAAATAGCACAATGCTGAAATATGCTTTCATCGTATTAAATAAAATACATATTTTTATTTATTATTTTGATCCACAAAGAAAGTATTTTTGACAACTATCAAACACTATAATATGTTAAAGAAGTGATTTAACTTCTTTCCTACATTGTCAGCAGCTTACAGTATTAGTGTCAGGGTTCCAAGTAAGCCATCTTTTGCATTGGCCTTCAGACCTGCCAACCTGGTTCTTTCAATAACTTTATTTTATAACCAAGATGGAAAATTTTTCAAAAAGTGTCCCAAGAAATCATAGTTTATGCAACCCAAATAATGACTGCATACAAACTAGTTGGACTTGACAATACGTTAGTCCTGGAAAAATTGCAGAGATTTGCTTTAAGAAAGCAATCGAGACTGTTTAGATCATATGATTTCCTTTTCTAAAATAAAGAAGACACCCAGTTCACATCACCAATTTACTGGGGATAAATAAAAGAGATTCCCTGGATACAGAAGATACCTCTTATCCTCAGAGCAGTGGCTTTCCTAGTAATCCTCAATTTATGACCAATCTCTTAGCAGCTGATAGAAGTTACAACAGACACCCCCCCCCCAAAAAAAGGTACTTACAACCCAGTTACAAGGTTCTGATGGGCATAAAAGAAAAAGATTGTAAAATTGAGTTGGTCACATGGGTGACCTGTTTTACAACCATAATGGGCAGGTCCCATTACAATTATAAGTCAAGGACTGCCTATATAGGAATTGTTTATATAGAAAAGGTAAAGGGAATGGTGCCAGAGCATGCTGGTTCCTCGTACTTTCAGTTCTATATTTATTTATTTTATTTTTAAAATTTATTAGGCATCTATCTTACCATAGGGTAACTCTGGGCGGCTTACAGTTACATCTAAGCATTAACAATTAAGATCAAACATTAAAATCAAAGACACATGGGGAGGGCAGGGGCAGAGTGTGGCAGAGGTGGGATCTGTTATTACTCACTCAACCACCTCCATTATATTGCTCAATGATATATTATTCCATCAATAAGATTATAGAAAACTGACTTCTTGCTTTTGATCTTCAAGACAATTGCTTATGTAGGCAGGGTGGACATTCATAATTCCTAGAGAATGAAATAAAATATTCTGGAATGGAACTGTTGAAGCACCCAGGGTTTTATGACTTTTAATCTTCCACTGTGTTTTTGCTATTTGATGTGATTTCATTTCTGAATATGCAACAGAGGGTATATATTATCAGCCCTCCTATCATATTCTATTGATAAGCAGATAATTTGCTATGAAGTATAAATCAAGTCATGATTTAATAGTAATTGTTAGGCTTTGTCAGATTTGTATTTTACAATTAGTTATCTTGGACACTATCCTGCTGAAATAAAAAGGTATGTTTTTATTTAAGTGCATTATATTATCAATTGAGAGTAAAGGAAGGAACTGGGACCCTAGAATCTGTAAACGGTCTTGTCTTCTTACAGGAATGTTGCATTCAGGCTCAGTAAACGGCACCTATTGACTGGCCTCATCTGGTCTGAAGCTAAGCAGAGTTGCAGTTTGGTACAACTCAGGGACAGGTTCCAAATCCCATCGCTACCAGTTCGCGCAGGGCATGCGCAGAAGCATCTGGGCGGGTGGGCGGAGCCTCCAGCTGCCGCTACTGGTTCACCCGATCCAGTGTGAACCGGTAGCAACCCACCACTGGTACAACTTGAAGGAGACACTCCAGGAAATCCCAGGACTGTAAGCTGAATTGGGAAATTTGGGGGGGAGGGAATTCTCACAAACCAATTCCATATTGGAGAAGAAAACCTCATAGATGTATCCATGAAGTCACAAGGAGTCAAGCTGCTCTTGCTTCTGTGACGCTCAGGAAGATATGCCCATTAATGACCCCTCTCTTGTTAAATATTCATTCATCATAGGCTGACTACATACAGCTCTGGGAAATGTTTTTCATCCTCTTCATTTGGTTTTGTTTTTTTCCTTCACCTTATTCGGTACTTTGAATTGCTGTTCACTGTTTTAGATTCTGTAGCGAAACTGTATCCTAAAAATTGACATCACATTACATCACCAGGAATTTCAGTTCAGACTGCTTGAAATGTGTGTGTGTGTGTGTGTGTGGTCTTCACTACAGAGTGTAGAAATTAAAAATTGCTGTATCAAGTTGCCTAGTGGGAACCTTTGTGTTCTCAAGGAGGGAGTGGCTGTTATTTCTTTTCTAGGGTATTAATACTTCAGCAGCCAATACTGGAGGTCACTGGATCAGATATGTCATACGATATTCTCTAGCTAAATTAATCTCATCCTTCAAACTCATTATCTGAGTTTAAGAAGCTCTCTCATTCGGAAAGTGCCCTTGGCCATTCCTAGACTCTTGATCCAATGCAAATCTTTACCATTTACTATTATTCTCGGAATTCTCCAGCTTGCACACCCTATTTTGTAGAGGACAGTGCCATGCCCCACTGATGTCCCCACTGAAGACTCCTTTAGTTAAGGCTGCATGAAAGGGAACAAGATATGATTTTTCCCCCTACTACCCTGTAATGTTATGAGTGATTGCAAAACTTAAAGAAACATTGTACTCTCATACATGTGTCTGTACATTGATCCTAGGTCTTGGAAATTACTGGGAACATCTACGCAAGGTTCCATCTACTCTACCTGGTGGTGTTAGTTGAAGGGACATTAATGGATAGTTCCAGAAAAGAGTAAGTCATTCAGAAATCTGGAAAAGAGAATTTTAAAACATTGCCTAAATGATTCTAACAAATTAGTATTAAAATATCATTACTTTAAGCAGTCTAAAAGAACTGCTTAAGTATAATGATATTTATTGTTTCCTTGAAGGAAGATGCTGGGCAGATTTCTAATACATAAAACTAAGGATGGAACACAATAAGTAAGGAATGAAAATGTTTGAAAAATACAGTGCAATTGTTTTTTTAAAAAAAATATTTTATTAAGTTTGTGAAAATACATTAAATATCATTTCTATTTACATCAGAAGTGCAGTGTTTATACATATATACATATATACAAGATATGCACCTGGTATTTCTTAAGCTACTTATTCCTTTTATTAGGCACATCTTTTTCTCCTTTTTTTTATTTTATCGTTCATCCATTCATACCACCTTCCCCAAACAGTATAGTAAACTGAATTTTCATCCTCATTTATTTCATGTGTTAGTTTGCTCATTTCTGCGCACTCCAGTATTTTCCTAATTACATGTTCTTCTGTTGACAGATCTTTCTCTTTCCAGTATTGTGTGTATGCCAGTCTAGCAGCTGTGGTGATATGTATAATTAAATAAATATTTTTCTTTCCATAATTCCTCTTTACTATTCCCAGGAGAAATATTTCAGGTGTCAATTCAATATTTTCTCCAATTATTTCTTGTAACCATCTCCAAATCTTGCTCCAATACCTTTTCGCATCAGGGCATGTCCACCACATGTGAAAGAAGGTGCCCTGCCCATGACCACATTTCCAACAGTTCGGGTGAATATTTGGATACATCTTTGCTAGCCTAGCAGGGGCTAGATGCCACCTGTGTAATGTTTTATACTGGTTTTCCTTATAAATCACTGCTCTGGTCAGTTTATAATTCCTATTCCATGCCTCTTCCCACTCGTTAAAATTTATACTGCGTCCAATATTCTTCTCCCATGCTCCCATTTGATTTTTAATTGTGTCCTCTGTTCTATCTTCATCTAATAGGTAGTTGTATAGTTTGGCCAAAATCTTTTTTTCTGTTCCCATCAAAACCTTATTGAATCCACTAGATCCTAGTTCTAAACCACATTCTTCCTTGTCTTTCTGGTATCTAGACTTTATTTGTAAATAAGTCCACCAGTCTAAATTGATACCTAAATTGATACCAAGGCATCATTAGACTTGAGGTTTCCTCCTTCATCTAGTATGTCTTTGTATCTACACATTTTCTTCATTCCCCATCTGTTGGGATAAATCAGGGCCTCGATCGTGGAGAGCCACTTTGGGACTTTTTTATAATATCGCTGTTTAATTGTGGTCCATGTTTGTATTAAAGTATCTCTGAAAGTATGTTTTCTTTTTCTTCTCTGTGTCCCATAAATATGTGTGCCACCCTTTTTGCAAGTCATGGCCTTCCAACGTTAGGATCCTTTCATTTTCCAGAGTGGCCCACTCTCTTATCCATACTAGCTTGGCTGACCTGTAATATCTTTCCAAATCCGGGAGTCCAAATCCTCCTAAATCCCTTTTTCTTTGTAAGATTTTAAGTGAAATCCTTGGTCTTTTCCCACCCCATATAAATTTCCTAATGTTTTTGTTAAGATCTAAAAAGAATTTCTTATCCAGATTTACAGGTATTGTTTGATACAAATACAATAGTTTTGGGAGGATGTTCTTGATCTAGGCTATTTTGCCTAGGAGTGACAATTGTATTTTCTTCCATCTATCCAAATCTTGTTTTTTTTTTCTTAGTTAAGGGGATATAGTTGTCTTCCTTTAGAGATGAACACCTTGAAGTTATCCAGATTCCTAGATACTTTATTTTTTTAACAACCTGTAATCCCAATTTTTCTTCTGTCTCTTTCTTCTGTATCTCGGTCACATTCTTAGTTAGTATTTTGGTTTTAGTTTTATTCAATTTGAATCCTGCTACTTCTCCACAATTGTAAACACTTTCAAATTCTGCTATTTTTATAGGAAACATGAAAATATTTTGATTCTCTGCTGCTATGAGTAGATAGTTAATGATAAGTTGCTATGTAAGATCTCAGTATTTACATGATGAGAAAATCCAAATATTTTAAAAGGAATTATTATCATTTTTGCTGATCAATGAAACTGATCAGAGATGCAGAGATGCAAAGACACACGTAGAGGTCAGGTCTTGCACTTAGCACGGAAGGATTGCATAGGGAAAGATCAAAATTTTTAAGAAAATCTGAGAAGTTCTTATCTTACTTGGTATTTTATGCATTCAAGGTAAAAGCAAAATGGACTCCTCTTATTTTATCTCTAAACAAACCTGACTAAAATTCTTTGGGCCTCAAACTCTTCTTCTTAAAAAGAGAGAGAGAGAGAGAGAGAGAGAGAGAGAGAGAGAGAGAGAGAGAGAGAGAGAGAGAGAGAACATGCTCCTTTCTTCCATGTCAATCTATAGTTCTTTTCTTGGATTCTTTGAAGCATCAAAATAAACTCAAGGTAAACCTCTCCAAACTCAATTGCAGAAAATATGACTTCAGTAACAGAGTGGTCAATGCCTGGAATGCACTACCTGACTCTGTAGTTTCTTCCCCAAAACCCCCAAAACTTTAACCTTAAACTATCTACTGTTGACCTCACCCCATTCCTAAGAGGTCTGTAAGGGGCGTGCATAAGTGCACCAGCGTGCCTACCGTCCCTCTCCTAATATTCCTTTTTACTTACTCTTTTCATGTATTCAAATTATGTTTATACTTTTACCTGTTATCGTATATATGCTTGACAAATAAACTTATGATTATGATTATGATTACCTTGAATTCTGTTTTCTCTTATATCTACCTCACCTTCTTCTCCCATACTCCCCCAAAAGAGTTCTGAAATCTCATTTCATCACTTGGCTCATTGTCCAACCCAACTGCTGTTCCTCATTTTCTCTCCTTCCCTATTTTACCTTTTCAAGGTCTGCTTTTTCAGTTTTGGAAAGGAGTAAATAGAAAAGGGAAGAGAAAAACATCATAAAAATATTGCATGCTATTCTTGGTGGAAACAAAGTCATCTGGAAACTCCTTGACTTATTGTATGGTCAATCATTGATAAATTGTCCCCAATTTAATTGCTATGATATTGAGATCTGTATACTGAATGGAGTGGGAGGCAAAGAGATTTATCCTTTTCCCAGCAAAAGCCCTTGTCTTCATAAGGGAAATGAGACTCATAATTTGAGAACTAAACCTCTGAATCTTTATTTCCTATTTGGCAGCTTGCCATTGGTACTAAAAGGATTTTCCCTTCATCTATTAGCTCCACACTATAATATAAACATGATGCTTCCAATCTTGAACATAAAAAACAGCTTGGAGAGGTAAAGAAAAAGCAGCAGAGAGGAAGAAAGAAAGCATATAAAATTAATGTCACAACCACAGGAATTTATCATTAAATGTGACTATTTTATTACAGAATAGACTAGAATGCAGGTTTGTCTTGTAAAAACACGTTAGAATTTAGTCAGTGTTCACCAAATTCATCACTTCCAATGGCTTTAAGCATTTAGTACTTCAACCTCAATGGTACGACCAAGAAATATTGCTTTTATCTCTACCTAGCTTTAGATAGGAACTTAGATTTACCTCAGAATAAACACCATATTAGTACTGAGCCATGCAGCTTTTGAAATCTGAAGGCAAAAAAATGCTTGCCGCATATGGGTGCATGGACAGAGTCTCTTTCCTGCAATTCATTAAAGCAGTTGCCCCATTTTCCAGGATTGTATGGCTACTCTTCATTTACAAGACAAGTCACATACAGATTAACAGAGTTGGAAGGGACCTTGTAGGTCATCTAGTCCAACCCCCGGCCTAAGCAGGAGACCCTACACTATTTCTGATAGATGGCAGTCCAGTCCTTTCTTGAAAGCCTCCAGTGATGAAGCTCCCACAACTTCCGAAGGCAAGCTGTTCCATTGGTTGATTGTTCTCACTGTCAGAAAATTTTTCCTTATTTCCAGGTTGAATCTCTGCTTGTTCAGTTTCCATCCATTATTCCTTGTCTGGCCTTCAGGTGCTTTGAAAAATAGCTAAATTTTCCAAAGTTAAATAAAAAAACGTTTCACTTAAAAAGTACAACTCTGATTCCTCCAAAACACCATTTTGCACTATTACAATTATATATGCACACACACACACACACACACACACACACACACACACGTTATGATAGCATACAAAAGGCATATGTCCCCCAATTATAGATTTAAAAACTGGAAGCAATTATATACATGAGTATGCTAAAACCATAATCAATGTAATTTCTTTTTACAGTGATCATGGTTTTAGCATTCTCAGGTATATCACTGCTCAATCACATTTTCCCAAAGAGATGCCAGAACAGTGACCACCCAGAGTTTGCTCATCCTTCCTGTGCCCTCCCAAAGTAAATTGGCCCAGCAAGAAATCCTACTAATAATCAATCATCCACTTGTGCTTCTGTACCTTAGCTTGCTTAATCACAGTCTCCTCAAAAGAGTTTTAGCAAACAAATAATGCTCTCTTCATCCTCCTGGAAATGGAAAGAAATTTGCCCTGGTAAGTTGAAAAAAGAGCAAATGGTTGCTATGGGACAATATGGACTCAATTGGAAGTTTTCCTAAATAAATAAAGAAGAAGAAGAGAAAAAAAATACATGGGAGCAGGGGAAGGAAAATGAACTGTTACTGTAACCTGATTGGAAAAAACCATAAATGTTGCCCTTTCTAAAATTTGCATCCTGGATTTCAGGTCATGCGTCAATCATGACGCCAGGGTAAGATAAAGGGATAACTATCAACCTCTAAAGCTGGTGGTATCTTGAAGTGCTGATCCCTAAGTCAGTGGGTTGTGATTTCCCTGGATAGTAAGGACAAACTAAGGATTCTGTTTGTTTACTGCACTCTTATCTGCACGGCAGAATGTTTTCCTGCCTGCAGGAAAAGCAAGATCTGCTTACAGGTTATGGTGAGAGTTACAAGCAAAATTTTGCTGCTAACACTGATCAATTTCATTCAAGTCTTGGCTCCTCATGGGCAGGATATGGGGAGTTGACAGAGAGAGAGTCTTATGTTGTGAACTGGGATTCATTCCATCCTGTGGACGTTGAGCAGGATGCTGAGCAATTCAGTTGATCCTTGCTTAACAACCTCATGTCCAGCAACCAAACTTACAACAACACTGAATGAGTGGTATTCACAATGGCTCCTCGTACTTACAATGGTTGCAGCATCCTGAAATTGTGACCTTCACTGCCAGTTTCTGACAAGCAACGTCGATGTGGAAGCCAACAGAAGGTCTCAAATGGCAATCATAACTGCACTTAATGACCACCTGGGAAATGCCATTGGTTACCAGTGTGGTGATGTGACATCACATTTTATGATCATGTTGCTTAGGAATGGAAATTCTGGTCCCCATTACTATTGTTAAATGATGATTACCTGCATAAAGTCTGCCACATGAGATTTTAACCTCTGCTCTCTACTTGGCTCATTTGGGTGGGGAGTTGGAGAACAACTGATTGAATTGGCAGGTAGTTAACATCTCACTGTAGGGAGGAGTGGGTCACTCACTCTGAAAGGAGCAGTAGTGGCCCCCTCCTAAAGAAGCATGGATCAATCTTAGGTGGGTGTAGAACTGCCCCAATCCCACAAAAGTCAAAAGCAGGTTGAAATCTATCCCCAATCATTTTTATTTCTACCCACTCAGAAACTTTGAGAAGGGGTGAAAATCAATTCTAAGGTCAGAGTGGTCCACTTGTTGCAAAAGAATTAACTTTCCTCTCCTCCATACCCCACATAAAATGAAAAAAAAATCACTTCAAAATAAGACAGCTTCCTGGCCTTTTGTAAATGGCTACTCATTTGCAGAAAGATGCTTAATATATGCATCACAGTCAGTCATTTGATTCGAACCAGGTTTTTACCATTAGTCCTTTTGTGCAATGGGAAAGGGTGGACCACTCCTTCTGTCCTTTCTTTCCCTTATTTTTCCTCTTCCAAGCACCAACTGCTCCAAATACTTTTTTTTTTTCATGATCAAGCTGTATTTCAAATTCTGGACAATGGACTTGACTTCAAATCCTTCTAAGAGTGGAACAAACATGCTCCAACAACCATTTTAAAGATCATGTTTGCCTGACTTCTCCCCAGTCCCAGAAGGCAATATTAGGTCTTCATATTAGGTCTTCCAGGAGTAAAGAAGTTCACTCCCTTCTCTTGACCCGATTTTGGTTGTAGACAAATCCTGCAAGGCTTTCCCCCACAACAACTAATGTTCACTTAGCTCAAAAGCCTGAAATATATTTGAAGCATCCTTGTTAATATTTTCTTTTTTACTCCTGTCTTTGAATAATGTATGGGATAGATAAGTGTAAGCAACTGAAGCCAAAGACAACCGATATTGTCTTATGTAAACTGTATTCTGTCCCACTTGTATTAAATGCCTACTGCAAAACTGGAAGAGAAAATGTTAACAGCTAGAAAACAGTGATCAAAGTAGGAGATGAGCTTAAATTTTTTTTAAAAAGTCTATCCCCTGGTTTTCCCTAGATTGTTGCACATCATAGCCACACAATCCTTTTTAAAAAGGAGGGACCACTGCGTTGTTTCTCATAATCAGCATTGCCATCAAAGCATTTCATTCAACCACGTTCCCAAAACAGATTTGCCGCAATGTTCTTTTTAGTCAATCAGGCAATCCAAAAGGAAGTTAGTGCCTTTAAGTACATACAAAAAGGGAAAGAAATGGAGTAAAGTGAAGCATTCACAAAGAACCCCAAGCGCTCTTTATAGAAGCTGCTTGCTTGTGGGACTTTCAAACCAGTTTGTCTCCATCCCAGGATACTGAACATTATTTGAACCAAAGCAAGAAACGGAAAGACATACTGTACATCCACTAGAAGAGGTTGTGGAAGACAGTCTGAATTAATTAGCTACCTCAGTAAGTTCTCTAAATCAGAAACACTTGTCAAGGCAGAATAAATTTGAAGTCTAGCAACCTTGAAAATGTCCTTTTAATTTATGACCAGAATGCATACATTTGTAATGACTGCAAGACAGATATGCTGCGCTTTCTTCAGCACTTGGAAATCAATTATTTTCTGACCGTATTTATTCACTTATATTAGACAAGCTTTACTGAAACGTCATTACCTCATCTCCAATGTATCAGATGAGAATTCCTTTTACTTTAATAATTTCAGCACCTTATAAATAACAGAGTGCCAACCATGTTTTCTTTGAAGATGTAAAAGCGTTTCTTAGAAATAGCGTTTTTGAAGTCCTTTTCTTAACGTTGGAGATCACAGGGCTTTTGAAAGGATTAGAATGAGCCTTGTTAGTAAATTGGCATGGAAAGTATGCAATGAAGCAAATGGGTAGGGACGCCATTTATACTTTAACTTGTATTTAACCATGAAACCGATTCACTATGAGGCTTTACAGACAAAATAAATATTTTGTGAAATTCAGCACTGTGACTGAATTTGTAATTTGTAGGCACATTTATGAAAGAAAGACCTGTGCGCTGAGTTCCTCAGATTACCTTCCACCCTTTCTACCTCCATATACTTCTATAGTTTGGGGCATAAGAAAGTACTGAAAGAATTTTCTCAGCCCTGAGCCTTCTGGCTATTAAAATACCCCTTCATAGCCCCATCAAGATCCCCAAATTTGCAGCATCCTGTCCATTCATTTCCTTGATGGTTAGCCAAAATGTTTTTCTCCTTGCTGGAGTGGTTTTTTTCTATCAGGCGACTGATGGAAAAGCTCATTGGTTGCTGTTTGGGTTATCATTTGAATTTTGGCTGCTTGCCCTCAAAGGGGACAAGGCTGGCATGTGCCCAAAGTCTATCAGCCATTTCAAGCCCTATTAACTAATTATAATTTTCATAGGTAACATGTCCCTATATGTTAGACACTAGCAGAGCAATTGCCTTAATGGCTTACTTCATGGCTAACTTTAATTTTACAGGAACCACTTATCTATATCTAGCTAAAATCCCTGGGGTATGTCAATACTAACTAAATATGTCTAATACACCACACATTCTTCTACCAGCTGAAGCAAATTCTTGAATATGGTGAAATAAGAGGAATTGTGTCAGACTGACGTGTTTTGCAAAAATCTCATAAAATGGTCCTGCAGGAACTTCTTTCTACATTATCTCTAGCGGTTTGTAAATGGAGTTTTATCTGGATAATCCCCACTTCCCAGAACTATGATTCCAGTACAGGTTGCGGGGAGGTAAAATGGTTGCTTTTAAAAAACAAGAAAGCAATCATGGATCTTATTCAAAACTAAGAATTAGTTTAGTTTAGGGGGGTGGGATTTACTCCAACCAATACCCAGACAGAAATGCAAGGTAAGATTTTCTTCTCAACTCACTTCAAATGCACTGCAACTCCTATATGAAGGTGCATCGTATTCACAGCCCTCACTGCAACAGGCCACATTCATGAGCTGGAATAACAGAATAACAGACTTGGAAGGCACCTTGGAGGTCTTCTAGTCCAACCACCTGCTCAAGCAGGAGGCCCTATACCATTTTCAACAAATAGTTGTCCGGTCCCTTCTTAAAAGACTCCGGTGTTGGAGCATCCACATCTTCTGAAGGCAAATTGTTCCACTGCTTGATTGTTCTTACTGTCAGGAAGTTTCTCCTTAGTTCTAGGTTGCTTCTCTCCTTGATTAGTTGCCATCCATTGCTTCTTGTCTTGCCTTCTGGTGCTTTGGAGAATAGGTTGTCTCCCTCTTCTTTGTGGTAGCCCCTCAAATATTGGAACACTGCTATCATATCACCCCTAGTTCTTCTACACAGTTTAAAGATGCAAATCCCAGGAATGCACAGTTCAAATATGCAGAAGAACCAATGCAATATCTGACTATGTCCTTAGCCATCAAAAGTAATCTCCTGAGCAAATTCAGATTAACAAGTCTGTCATGAGGGTAAAGGTTTATGCACCAGTTTATTCTGTCATTTAGATGCAATATTATAATCATCAGTTTCATTCTGGCACAAGGCACTGAGTTCTCAATCCAGAAGCCATATCATGAATGCAGCATAATATCACACAACTGGGGGAAATTCTTTCTTCATGTCTTTTACCCAGCATTTTTATTTGTCATATTTATGTTCTATTGCTGTGTTACTAGGTTGGGAAGACTGTATTTTACATATTAATGTAGTTTTTCAGTATTAATGTCATTTATTTCAGACTATCAGGAGTTCAGCTATAATTGGCTTTAATAATTAGCTAATTATATTGTTTTTACAAAGACAAAGATATTTGAGAAACAAGGAAAATAAGGAAAATTTAATTAATGTGCCAGACTATGTCGCTTCTGATTGTTGTTAGCTATTGAATAAGATATTTAATTAACTTTTTCAGTTTCCTCTTTGACAAAGGCTCATAATCCCCATAGCTATAACATGCAAGCAATTTATATGCAAGGAGCACGCATAGCAGCAGCACATATGCATGAAATATGTTTAAAAAGTGAAAAATTAAGCTGAGTCTGGAATCTGAGTTTCTCACTTACTAGAAACTCTGAGAGTTTGTCCTAGCATATGCTTTTGTGGATGGAATTCACAAAATTTCTTTACTTTATCAGATTATGAACATTAGGGAGATCAGGGAAAGAATTATAAACCATAAGGCTAGAACAGGGGTCTGCAACCCGTGGCTCTGGAGCCGCGTGTGGCTCTTTCATTCCTCTGCTGCAGCTCCCTGTCGCTCAAAATATGCATCACAACTGCCAATGTGAGACACCTGCGGGCACACGATTTATTGAGGTTTCCGACCCATCTTTTTTTTCGGAGTTCAAAATGTTTTTGTTGCATGCAGAAATAAAAATTTCTTTTCTCCGTAGCAGTTCATTGATTTCATAAATGCAACACACTATAGTATTTTTTATACATAGCATAAAGGTAAAAAAAAAACAATATATGCAGTGTTATCTTCATTTTAAATGTCAAAAGGGTTTTGTGGCTCCCGGTGTTTTCTTTTCTGTGGGAAACAGGTCCAAATGGCTCTTTGCGTGTTTAAGGTTGCCGACCCCTGGGCTAGAAGGAAATAAAGTAGATACTGAGAGTGGAAATCACTTTAGTGAGAAACCCATTTACAAAGTGCTTGGTATAACACAGACATCCATGCGCTGGTGATCTGATTACAAATCTATGTCTCTTTGATAAAATGTAACTCCTATGCATTTTGCTGAAATCCTTTAAGGATGGCCACTCCTCAAAGAGTAAAACATCCTTTGATTGGCCCAAAGGTGCTTTTTCAAGAGGCAATTGGACTTTCTGGTTTTTCTTTGAAGACGTTTTGTTTCTCAACCAAAAAGCTTCTTCAGCTTCTTGGTTGAGCTGAAGCATGAGGGACAACCATGACATGGTTGACTGAGAATCTCCATAGACATCATTTGATTGGTTTGAGACACTGTAATTTCTAATGACAATGTCTGGTTTATGCCCCACTCAGTCTGACCTGCCTATCTTCCATAAAATGTGATGTGACATGGCAGACAAATGATAGTAGATAGTACATTGATTGAGGAACAGGTGACGCAGCCTTGAGTGTTATAAATTGCATGACGAGGTTCTTTTATGTGTCAATGTCCAGGATGCAAAAAAATACAGCCTATGGGCTGTGTTAAACGAGCATTTTCAGTTGGAAGTTCAATAGGAACGTTTGAGGTTTGACTAGAAAACAGACACTATCTTACAAGAGCATCAATTTCTAATCATAATGATATTTCAGATTTGTTTATCTCTCTGTACAGGTAATCCTCAAGTTACAACAGTTCATTTATTGACCTTTTGAAGTTGCAACGGCATTGCAAGTGTGACTTATGACCGTTTTTCACACTTATAACCCTTGAAGCATCCCCATCGTCACATGATCAAAATACTGACTCATATTTTATGACAGTTGCAGTGTCCCAGGGTCATGTGATCACCTTTTACGACCTTCTGACAAGCAAAGTCAATGGGGAAGCCAGATTCATTTACCAACCATGCTATTCACTTAACTGCAGTGATTCAGTTAACAACGGTGGCAAGAAAGGTCATAAAATGAGACAAAACTCACTTAACAAATGTCTCGCTTAGCAACACCTATTTTGGGCTCAACTGTGGTCGTAACTGGAGGACTACCTGTATTTCTGCAGGTATCTGCGTTTATTTTTTTTATCTTTCATATTTTTGTGTTGCCTCCGTCTTTGAAATATATATTTTAAACAAAACAGAATACAAAAAAACATCCCCCCCTCCCCAACAGAAGCAGACTTCTGTTCATTAAGCAGTGGGATATTCCTATACTATTATTATCGTTGTTATTGTTGTTATTTTTATTATTGATCATCACACAGTCAGCCAGGTGTTCAGATTGGGTTTGGCATTTTTGTCTACCCATCGAGTCCTTACCAAGGACCTGGGATAGGCAAATCTGAATGTTTGACAGTGTTACAGATATCGTCACAGGATGGAAGCTGTTCCAAGTAAAGCTGCCTTCTGCAATTGACTAATGGCAAATCTGTCAATGTTCAAGTGTGCTCCAGTTGTTCAAGTGTGCTCCAGTTGTTTTGGGATTGCATCCAAGCCGCCTATTACTATTGGTACTACCCTTGCTTGCTTTTGCTATAGTCGTTCTATTTCTATTTGTAGGTCTTTAGTATTTTGTTATCTTCTCCAGGTCTTTCTCTTCTATTCTGCTGTCTTCAGGCATTGCCACATTCACTATCCAGAATTTTTTGTCTTTCTTATTGGCAACTGTCAAGTCCAGTGTGTTATGTGGTACATGCCTGTCTGAATTCTGAAGTCCCAGAGCAATTTAATTCTTCATTTATAGTATAACAAAGTATAACAATTAGATGGAAACTTAATTTTTTTTAATAAAAGGAATAACAGAATTCTGCACAGGCACAAGTACTATTTCAATACTTTTTACTATTGTAGTAAAAGTAGTATTACAGTACTTTTTAAAAAATTTCTGATATAAAAGTCCTATCTAAGTAGATGTCAGGAGTCTACAAACTGTTCTTGTATCATCTGGACTAAGGTGCAAGCTTTTAATATTCACCACACTCAGACAGAAATCTGTGCAATGTGACACATGCTTCAATCTCTGGTCATAATTCTGTGTTAAGCTGATGCCGATCAGTCCTGATTTGATTTTAATTGGATTCATGAGGTCCGAAGAGGACATGATTTAATTTGAGTTTGCCATTCATGATTTCTAATATAAATAGATTTCATTCAAGCCATTTGAGATTCCATTGGGGGGAAAAAAAAAGATTCACCCCTTGGGCTATAATGAGGAAGCATCAATATGAGGAAGCATCAACTAAATGTCTATGGAGATTCTCAGTCATCCAGGTCATGGTTGTCCCAAAGGTACTTTTTTTCCAAAGGGAACCAAAAAAAAAAAAAGTCCAGTTGCCTTTGGAAAAAGCACCTTTGGGACGTATCTTCAATTAATTCATTTTTTGGAGCAATCTAATAAATATAGCAGATATAAAACTCCATTTAAAGGATTTGAACCCTATCAAGTTTGATTTGAATTCCTTTGGTTCTTTTTCCTACACCTCTTGGTTGGCAGCGATATTAGGAAGGGGAAAGATGGCAACCTTCATATTGTCCAGAAACAAGTGAGCAGATTTCAAGAATTGCTTTAAAGCAGTGGTGGAATTTAAATTATTTAAATTATTTTTAAATACCGGTTCTGTGAGTGTGGCTTGGTGAGCATGATGTGGCTTGGTGGGTGTGGCTTGTGGGCATGGCAGAGGAAGGATACTGTAAAATCTCCATTGCCACCCCACTCCAGGAGAAGGATACTGCAAGATCCCCATTCCCTCCCCACTCCTGGGGGAAGGATATTGCAAAATCTCCATTCCCACCCCACTCTGGGGCCAGCCAGAGGTGGTGTTTGCCGGTTCTCCGAACTGCTCAAAATTTCCACTACTGGTTCTTCAGAACCTATCAGAAACTGCTGAATAGCACCCCTGCTTTAAAGGTAAGGTCTTGCTTTTCCACTTTCTTTTCTGGGCTTGGTGCGGTATTAAAGAACAATCACATATTTATTTTCAGTAAATTCTGTCAATTTGCCCTTTCTGATTAAGGATGCAGGCTTCTTAAAATCAGAGAGTATGTTGAGTTTTTGCTTTTTTTATTAGCTGCTCAAAGAACTGCTCTGTTCCTAGAATTTCAAAACTGGAAAGGAAAAGTTTAGGAGCAAAGAATGAAAAAAGTTAACAGTGTAACTATTCATCTTACTATAGTAAAGACTTGTGACACCTGAAGTCCCACATGTTATTACAGCATGCTATGTGTAGCATCCTGTAACATAACTGACTAGAACTACAGTGGTACCTCAGAATTCATCATTAATTAGTTCCGGGAGGCATCAAAAATGATGCGTAGCAAACATTTTTTTTTTCTGTAAGGAATAATGTAGTGAGTCACAAGGTAGCTGACCCAGACAGATTCTAACTTGTGTGTTGAGTACCCAACAAACGATGAGTAATGGGACAAAATCTTTGCTACAAATTGTGTTGAGTGCCAAATTCAATGATTTTTAAAGCAGTTGAGTACCAAGATACTACTGTATTGTGACGGAAAATAATAAAGCTGCAAACCCTTCTTCAAACTCTTCCCCCCCACACCTTTTTCTCTGCCTCTCCTTTCTGACCACCCCCCTTCCCTCTGTCTCTCCTGTTACAAACTCTTTTTCTTCATTTCTCTCTGCTATACATATTTCCGCCACTTGCATATGAAAAAAAAGCTCTCACCTATCACCCAAAGGCTCATCTAATGGAGGAGCTCTCATAATCAAGCATGGGTACCTGGTTGACTCAAAATTCCATTTGGGACAGAGGGGTGACTTTAGTTTTACAATAGCAAAGTCCTTTCCACTGTATAACACCCACTCACTTTCTCCAAAAAAAAAACCTGCCTGCAAATCAGAACTTTGGGATTTCCTACCTCTCAACCCCAAAGTGTAAAAGCTATTTGTTCAACCTAATATAGGGTCTCCTGCTTGAGAAGGAGGTTGGACTAGAAGACTTCCAAGACTTTTTCAACTCTGTTATACTGTTACTATTATGGTGTTTTCTGGAATGCTGGGTGGGTTGGCATAGGTAGATGATAAGCCTAGCTCCTTCTTGAGTAGACCAATTTATAATTTGCTTATATTTGCTTATTTGAGGTTTGCTGGAAGCACAGCAGCAGAAGCAGCATACAGATATCATGAGACAAATTGCCAGACTGAAAATGGCTGGCACAGAAAAAGTGAATGGTGAGATGGGTGGTAAATAAATTTGATAAATAAATAGATTTGTAGCCTTGTCACACCTATTTTGAGAGTCCTAAATATTTTTGCCAGTGCTGGTAAGTGTTAGTCTGGGATCTTTTCACTCATTGTCAAGAGTTAAACCTACCTCAATCCTGCACAATTCAAAATATGGAGAGTTGAATCAACAGAGAAATGTGGCATGGATTTAACACAGAAAAGAGCAAAATTAAGACTTATACCTGACCACATTCAAGAAGCTGGAAGCTGAGAAACTGAATAAAACTCCAAAACATGTGAGCCTTATTACTCTCCCAAAACTCGATAGGTGGGACATCTTAGAAGCTAAAACTCATCAGTCCACTATGTCAATATTAAGTAGTTCCTCACTCCACATTCTCTATAGATGCAGCATTGTATATCGTCTGTAAGCAACCCAGAACAGCCAAAAAGTCATTTGTGACACACTGCAAAAGACTACAAAGTATTTTGAAGCCTTCTGGTTTCATTTGCTGCTTTTAAGCAGATTTCTGTTTTGATTTGGGAATCTGTTTCAATGAATTTGTTAAATTAAAGCACCTCTTTGAAGCTTTGCCCAGCCTTATTATGCATCAGTCCATTGCTCTATAATTATAATCAGTTTAATGAAAAAAAAGAGGTGTTACTAATTAGCTATTCCATTAAAATACTAAAATTCATTTTCACAGGCTTTATTATGCTGTAGGCTATCAGAGATGATAAGCAAGACTGAAAATTTAAGATAAGCTAAGAATGTATGTGGAAGTTGTTTTCTCCCAGAATTTTGAATTAGTTCGGAGCTATGCCAAGCTGCAAATATCATCAACTGAAGTTGTAAGTCAGAAATACAACATGACATAAAGTACCTCTACTCTGCTGTGCCTAATTGTCATTTAATATATGAAATTCGTCTTTTAAAATTTTGCCTATTATTGATTTTTTTCTTCATATTGTAAAATGACCATATAGGAATTTTAAAAATCCATAACTTGCTCATGCCAAGTGTATATGGATGTTTCATAATAATAAAGCATTATTTATGGGAGGGAGTATTAAGTGCATTTCAATTTCTATTTGTACTCTGAAAAATTAACCAATGGAAGACGGCACATAATATTCACCTCACATAACCTGTAAAAAGTCATATGTTCTTTTGGCTTAGAAATCGCAGGGCCTGCCTGATCTATATTGACATAATTCTCATTAGTCTAAACAGCACCTGCAACTACAGTATTTGTGGAGGAAGAAATTGAGAAGGACCACATTGACTCTCCGCAGACGCACTGTGACAGAATTAGCAAAATTATGAATAGTTCCTGTTACTCTATTAAGTGGGCAGACAGAAACAGATCAGGCCTCCAATCCTTTGAAAGGTATTTATACACATATATTTGACAGAGTCCCTATTCCGTGAATTATGAAATAATTACAGTAGGATGTCAAAGACAAAAATTAGCCAGGTATGAACAGATTGCTTCAGATGTGAGTGACATATAGAATGCTCCTGTGATGCTTGACCAGTGATTCCTCTGTATACAAGCGTGGCATCTGCATCCTAGGGATGCAGAAATTACCCTACTGATTTTCTGAAGGAGTTCAGGTCCATATCCAGTCCTAAGGAGTCCCAGATGCTAGCCTTCTGCTAGGTATGGAACTGCCTCCCTGAAGGGGGAAAAAAAAGCAAACTTTTCATTAGTAAAGGCTCCGCCAACTCAGAAAGCTCAAACTGCCCAAAAAGCTGCTGATTCAGTTCTATAGAGGAATTATTGAGTCTGTCAACTGCACCTCCATAACTGTCTGGTTTGGCTCTGCAACCAAAAAGACAAACACAGACTTCAACGGATAATTAGAACTGCAGAAAAAACAATTGCTACCAACCTGCCTTCCATTGAGAATCTGTATACTGCACGAGTCAAAAAGAGGGCTGTGAAAATATCTACAGATGCCTCACGTCCTGGACATAAATTGTTTCAACTCCTACCCTCAAAATGACACTATAGGGCACTGCACACCAGAACAACTAGACACAAGGACAGTTTTTTCCCGAATGCCATCACTCTGCTTAACAATTAATTCCCACAACACTGTCAAATAATTTACTAAGACTATATTATTACTATTCTTCTCTTCCTTACTAGTATCTATCTCTTCCCACTTATTACTATAACCATGTTGCTTGTATCTTTCAATTTATATTGTTTTTATTTGTTTCTTAGTACAATTTGATACCTTATTAGTAACCTTGATTATCACTAAGTGTTGTAACTTTTTATTCTTGATGAATGTATTTTATTCTCCTTTTGTACACTGACAGCATATACACCAAAGCCAAATTCCTTGTGTGTCCAATCACACTTGGCCAATAAAGAATTCTATTCTATTCTATTCTAATAGTAGGGTTTAAAAGATTTCACTTCAGGTTGCAGGAGCCATGTTTCTTCTCTAGCTTCTCAATTTGATACACTGAGGAATTAATTCGATGTGCTTTGAAATATGGGTTTCTCTTAGACTTTGTCCATGGATTATGCTCTCAGCAAGACTAACCCTCAGTGCTTGTGACTCTTCAGCATCTCAAGTCAGCTGAAAGACAGTTTGTCCCTTAGAGAGAAATTCAGGCTTCAGTTTACCTCATATAACCTCTTCCTTTGGAACTAAATTGATTTCATGAACCTTGAAAACGGGCGTCATCATCTTTTGTCCAAGAAACATAGACATTGGGTTACAGCCAGACACATTTAACGATATGTATATTTCAAGCTGCCACAAACAGAAATAGAACAAATATGAGCCTTGGTGGCGCAGCAGACTAAAGTGCTGTTAAGTAACACCAGCTGCCTGCAATTAGTGCAAGTTCAAATCTCATCAGGCTCAAGGTTGACTCAGCTTTCCATCCTTTCGAGGTAGGTAAAATGAAGACCCAGTTTGTGGGGGCAATAAGCTGACTTTGTATAAAAAAGAACACCGCTTGGGGGGGTGTTAGTAGGGGCAAAAGCCCTACTAAGAAGGTATGTACAAAAGTATGAAGGCTATTGCTTAACGCATTGTAAGCCGCCCTGAGTCTCCGGAGAAGGCAGCATATAAATCGAACCAATAAATAAATAAATCGAACCAATAAAATCTGACTCTACTCCCAGAGGAAAATATTGGTCACCAAATCATAAAATAGCCATACTGATAAAGGTTTTCTATAATAGCTACCTTCTTTCTAGCTGGTCTATAAACCTGGGGAAGCAAACCTAATGAAGGAATGTATAGGCTGCCTTGCAATGCATCTGGAAAGTCTGAGTTATGTCATTAAACAAGGCAGAAGGCATTGGCTACAAAGAGCAATAATATCTGAGTAGAGGAAAAATATTTGTAAGACTTTACAGAGGATACATTTGGACCTATTATGAACTCCATTCCTTCTAAGGATCATTGAATAATAGGATTTAAAGGCTACTTGGAAGTATTCTAGTTCAGTCCAGGACTAGAAATCCCCAGACTATCCCAAACAAATGGCTATCCAGTTTTACTTGGAAACTTCCAGTGATAAAGCATCCATTAATAAGGGAAACAGACTATTCCACTGCTTAATATATTTCACAGTCATTAAATCATTACCTCTAGTTTAGATCTCCTTCTGTAAAACATCCACTCACTGGCATTTCTCCCCACTCAGTGGGATTTGTCCTATAGTTGGACATTGTGGAGAATATTTTTTTCCTATGACAGACCTTCAAATACTGGAAGAAAGGTATAATATCTTACCTTAAACTTCTTTTATTTAAGACTAAACATATGTTGTTTTAAACCAGTGTCCATAAAATTTACCCCATAAGTCCCTTATTATCTTCTCTGCACTTTTTCCTGTTCCTCAGCATTCTCATTGTGACACCTAGAATTGGATATAGTAATCCTCACACAGCCTGCCCAATATTACCTCCTATGATCATGTAGAGAGCACAGAGGATGGAATTGACAAAGAGTGGGGCAACCTGTTATCAAAACAACAAAGACATAAATGTGGTTTAAGCCCATGCAAAGATAGATATACCCTTCCTAATGTGTAGGAAGATAAAAGAGGGAATAGGGGAAGTACGTTCAGACCTACAGGAGTCTGTTACTATAATTATTCTAATAAAAGTAGTTTTAGGCCATTTGGCATCTATTTCCATCTGGTTTGTCTTGTAGGACTGATTTATCTCTATACCACAATTCTATTGATGCAATATGGCATTGGCTGTTTTGACAGCTGCACCTGGTTTATGCTTAATCTGAGGTCTATCAGGATATCCAGATCCTTTTTTCAAGTACTATTTTTGAACCTTGTACTACCTATCTTGTACTTGGGCATCTAACTTTTTTGTTTCTTGAGGAATTTGTTGAAACTCTCTGGTCATTCTGAACCTTAGCCTTCCATGCCACATCCTTATAGACTCCAGATCTGAATGCTCTCTCCATTTTTCTTAAACTTATTCTTTTGTTTTTTTCAGTTTATCTGAGAGTTCTGTGCAACCACACCCATTTCATCCAATGTCTCCAATTTTTCCTGTTTTAAGAATCCCTGCCAATTTCATAGTCTTTTTACTTTTATGGCATCAAGATGGTAGCAATTGTACTCATCTGGTTATGTACAATTTGAGGTGGCCACGTCTTCCACTAGAACATCTGAGAATTAGGGGGCAAGATAATTTCTTCTCCCTCATCAAATTTTCCACTATGCGGTACGGAGATAGAGGCTGGGCAACAAAACAGCTACCCCAAGAGCAGAAATAATTTTATTTTAATTTTAAAATTTTATATGGACAGATTAAATTAATGGATGGCTTTTGGCTTTTTAAATGCAGAAAAGCCTGAAAAGCCAAAAACCATCCATTAATCTAATCTTATTGTTCATATAAAACTTGACAATCCACCTAACAATTTCCTTTATTCTAACAGTTTGTTGTGGAATCCCATCTACAGAGAATTCACTATATTTGTCAGCCTCGTATGATACCTGATAAGGAAAATTCTTTCACCAGTAATGGGTTGTGAGCAAATAGCATCCCTTTGGGAGGATGTAGGGAGGAATGCCTAGTTCATGCCTACACAAGCAGATCAAGGCTGATGGAAAGAATCTGAGGTCTAAG